>NC_091155.1:43290551-43575551 GCF_040958095.1 Procambarus clarkii
ATGTTAAGTGCGTGAAAGCTGTATTTTAAATGCAGATGACTTAAATTGCTTATTTGACAATATATGTTGGTAATCTTTGCAACAATATGAAAGGGAATAAAATATTTCCTTTAAATAAAATTAAATTAATCAAATATATGTTGTTTATTTTCATATTAAACATTATGAATAAAAATATAAGTGAGCTTACCAAGTACACCATGTACATGTTTTTTCTTTTCTGATCTCTTGATATTTGCCTGAGCCTGGCTTTCCTGCTGAGCTTTACGTTTGACATCAAAAAGCCTATAGCCACATTTGCAGACATGTTGATTAATGTTCACAATAATATTACATGAGGGACATAATCGCTGTAAAGAGTTTTTCAGGACTGAAAAATAAAGATAATTTGGGTTATGATAAACTGTGTAGTACAGTATAATTATATTATAATGTAGAACTACCTAAGCTCACCAGAAGTGACACACAATATGGGAAATCATTCATATTTGTATGATCAAATAAATGAGCAAATCATGAATGAATGATTTGAATGAGCAAATCATTCAACACAAAAGACCACATGGATAGTGAAATCTGGATCCCAAATTATAATCTATATAGATGTGACAAAAGTAATTAGGTCGAGTGGAGGAGTAGGTCTGTATATTTAAGAGGAACCAGCATGAACAGTGCTCCTGAACTCGACTAATGAGGTGGTAGAGGTACTTGGAATCAGGGTAGAAAATATAAATTAATTATTATTTTAATATACAAACCCCAAGATGCAACAGTTGAGAAATTCACTGAGCAAATCCACAAAATAGAGAATATCCTTGATAACTTAACAAACCCAGTACCAGATATTATCTTCCTTGCAGACTTCAATCTACCCAGTTTAAAATGGAGTATAGTAAACAATATCATTATAGCAGGAAATCAACCTAGAAATAACCAACTACAGGTCACCGAATTACTGAAATTCTGTGACAAATTCTCGCACAGTCAGCAGATTACAGAACCAACTAGGAACGAAAACACGCTGGACCTGATATTCACGAACAATGATGAGCTAATCAGAGACATTACTGTCTCAAGACACTACATAGTCAGACAACCAGATCATTGAAGTGAAAACTAACCTTAATAACGGTAGTAGGCCCAAGAGAAACAAGTGAGAAGGGTTATTCAAGAAATTCAATTTTAATAATACAGTAAAAGGATAGACTGGGCAAAAATAAACATGGAACTTACAAACATTCAATGGGAATATGTTCTAAGTAATAAAAATCATACACAAGCAATAAAAAATCATGGAATTCAACATTTATAAAGAAATGCAAAGTGCCAGTAGCACAGGCACTCAGTATAGTGTGGAGGAAGAGCTTGGACACGGGGGAGATACCAGATGCGCTTAAAGCAGCAGACATAGCCCCTCTACACAAGGGAGGGAGCAAAGCATTGGCAAAGAATTATAGACCAGATGCACTAACGTCCCACATAATATAAGTATTTGAGATATTGATCAGGAGTCAGGTCACTAGTTTCATGGAAACCAATGATCTCCACAATCTAGGCCAACATGGATTTAGAGCGAGAAGATCATGCCACTCACAGCTACTTGACCATTACGACAAAATCACTGAGGCATTAGAAGAAAAAGGGAATGCAGATGTGGTATACACGGATTTTTCAAAGGCATTCGATAAATTTAACCATGGAGTGATAGCATACAAAATGAGGTCAATGGGAAGAACTGGTAAAGTAGGACGCTGGATACTCAGTTTTCTGTCGAACAGAACACAAATAGTAACAGTCAACAATATAAAATCGAGTCCAAGTGCAGTTAAAGGCTCAGTACCTCATAATACAGTCTTTGCACCATTGCTTTCCCTTATTCTCATATCAAATATAGATTCAAATACAAAGCACAGCTCTGTATCATCCTTTGCAGATGACACAAAAATCAGCATGAAAATTACTTCTGCTGAAGACATTGAAAAACTACAAGCAGATATTAATAAAGTTTTCAACTGGTCGACAGAAAATAACATGATGTTTAATAGTGATAAATTCCAGGTACTCAGGTACGGTAAAAATGAGAACCTTAAACATAATACAGGGTACAAAACACAATCAAATGTACCCATAGTAAGAAAGCAACATGTAAGGGATTTGGGAATAATAATGTCTGATGAACTAACGTTTAGAGAGAATAACCAAGCAAATATTGTGTCAGCCAGAAAAATGATAGGATGAATTACGAGAAATTTCAAATCCAGGGATCCCATCACAATGGTTGTACTCTTCAAGTCACTGGTGCTGTCCCATCTTGAGTACTGCTCAGTGCTCACTTTGCCCTTCAGAGCAGGAGGGATTGCAGAAACAGAGGGAGTACAGAGAACATATATGGCATACATAGACGCAATAAAGCACCTAAATTATTGGGATCGTCTCAAAGCTCTCCAATTGATCAAAGATCAATTGGCAATGGAGAGCTTTGAGACGATCCCAATAATTGGAGAGCTTTGAGACGATCCAAATAATTGGAGAGCTTTGAGACGATCCCAATAATTGGAGAGCTTTGAGACGATCCCAATAATTGGAGAGCTTTGAGACGATCCCAATAATTGGAGAGCTTTGAGACGATCCCAATAATTTGATCTAGAAAGAAGACGAGAGATATCAAATAATATACACGTGGAAGATACTAGAGGACCAGGTCCAAAATTTACACAGTAAAATATCAACATACTGGAGTGAATGATATGGAGGAATAAACTCCCAGTAGCATAAGAAATATTGCCGGAACAACCATGGACATCTTTAAAGAGAAAAAAAATAGTTTTCTCCAGGGAGTGCCCGACCATCCGGGCTGTGGTGGGTATGTGGACCTGCGGGCCGCTCCAAGCAACAGCCTGGTGGACCAAACTCTCACAAGTCAAGCCTGCCCACGGGCCAGGCTTGGGGAATAGAAGAACTCCCAGAACCCCATCAAGCAGGCAATGATTGCACTTTAAATACTTAGTATAAGCAGTTATTAAAAGTCTGATGAAGGATAGAGGGTAGGTAATCCAAGAGAGGGGTGCATACTCTAGATGAAAGCAAACTTAAGTAATACTTCTTAATACAATATTCTACATTGGAATTTTAGGTAATAATTTACAATCTTTGGATGACAAAACCACACATTGTTAAATGAAGACACAATGATCTTTAGGTCTGTCTGGGACAATTATTAAGTTGTGTAATTCATGTTTTTGTGAATCACCATTTGCTAATTATAGTCTTAGCTAAATGGATACTATGTAGCATGCAAGACTGCTTCATACACTTTTTCTGGCCTGAAAATTATGATAATTTGGCCTATCATAAAGTATGCAATATGATTAAAATATAGTACCGTGATAAAGGAAACCTAATCCTAATTATAATGAAACTTACTTGGATTACTGGAATTCATTGTTGCAATGTTCTCTCAGATATTCAACTGCATGAAAAACAATATCACTGGTTGAAATTGATGATGTTGGGCTGCTGTAAAATTTACCTAAAAAGTACAAAATTATTTAATACCAGGCATAAAATAGAATCAGTTTAGATTAATTATATAAAGCTAAAGAACAAGGTAGGATGCATACATGAACCACCATCAAAAAACTGCAAATGAAAGTTGTGACACGCAAATCTCATAAGCACTTTTTTGTTTACATATTAACTTCTTTGCGTGTTTTCAGTAACTAAACTGCTATAAAAATAAAATTAACACTTTCGCGCTCTCCGCAAAGGTCACTCAGCCAACCGAATGTGCGCGCTGCGTTTTTATCGCTTAAGCGTAAAAACAAAAATGTGTATACTCTTTTTACTCTTCTGACCTTAGTTCTCATGCTACGTATTTCATTTTGGTACCAACGTGTTCGCAATAAAATTCTCTAGAAGAACATCAGTAAAAAAAGTCACGAAACGTATAGGGATACCAGCACCAAATAAATAACTACGAAGATGACTCGCCGTGAGCGCCCATCAGCAACAAAATGTTTATACTCTTGGGATTGTAATCACCTCCACACTTATTCTACAGCGTTAATTTTGGTATCAATGGACTCGCAATGAAATTCCCAACACGGTGATATGAATATAAGCGTAGAATAATGATGCGGCCCGCCCGCAAGAGTGTGGGAAGTGGTGAAATTGTTACCCGGTATCGGTGACGAGACGACGCACGGCGCTTTGAAAGTTTATACTTATTTCACTCTCATGACATTAATTTTCTATGTACGTCATTCATTTTTGTGTCAATGTGTTTGCAATAGAATGTTCTATGTGCCCATAGGTAAAAAATATCAACAAAGCGTAAGTTAGAATAGCGCCAAATATAAAACAACGCTGGAACATATCAGTGAGCGTCAAACACACACGAAATGTTTTTACTTTTGTTATGTTTGTCAAGTTTATACTTGTTGCACACAGTTATTTTTGGTTGTATATTGATCGGAATAAAATTCCCTAAACAGACATATGCATATAATACATGATATGGGGGAAGCATTACCAGTATAAACGGCTAAAGTCACCCACCTGCAACCCGTTTGGGACAAAATACCATTTGATCGAAGTTATCCACACCTTTCATGAACTTATTGTACCATGCAGCCTAGTGGTGAGAAAGAGAGCCTCATAGCGCGCAGTTTGAAACAAACCCAAAGTAAATCGGATAAAAATTGAATTTTATACAAATATTTTAAAAGAGGACTCAACTTTATGTCCACTATGCGTTAGCGTTAGACGAAACGGGACGCGCCGATGCGTCCGGATAGCGCGAAAGTGTTATTAATACATGTGAAAATAAAAGCAAAATATAACTGACATTTGAACAATGAAACTTTACAGATGATACAGAAGACACATGAAAATTGGCACTGTAGGAGACATTGAAAAAACAGAAATAACGATGTTTAACAGTGTTTACAGGTACTGAAGTATGGTGGAAATGAGGAAATTAAATGAAACAAGGAGTACAGGACACAATCAGACCTACTCTTAGAAGGAAAAAACATGTAAGAGATCCGAGAATTATGATGTCTGACAACCTGACATTTTGTGAACATAACCGAGCAAATATAGTAGTGGCCAGGAAAATAATAGGATGGATTGAGAACGTTAAAATTCAGAGACCCCACCCACAGCAATGGCAATACTATTTAAATAACTGGTGCTGTCCCATCTTGAGTATTGCTCAGTACTCACTTCCCCTTTCTGAACAGGAGAGATCTCTGAATTAGAGGGAATACAAAGACCATAAACAGCAAGCATAGAAATGATAAAACATCTAAATTATTGAGATTGTCTCAAAGCTCTCAAAATGTACTCTCTAGACAAGACTGCTGAGACAGACTGCATTAATGGTCCAACAAATGGCTACTGAAGTTCAACCCGAGTAAATGTAAGGTAATGAAACTAGGCAGTAGAAACAGGAGGCCAGACACAGGATATAGAATGGGAGATGAAGTCCTTCATGAAACAGAGAAGGATCTAGGAGTTGATATCACACCAACCCTGTCTCCTGAAGCCCACATCAAAAGAATAACATATGCGAGGCTCGCTAACATCATAACTGCCTTCAGGAACCTGTGTAAGGAATCATTCAGAACCTTGTATATCATATATGTAAGACATATCCTGGAGTATCCGGCCCCAGCATGGAGCCCGTACCTGGTCAAGCACAAGGCAAAGCTTGAAAAAGTTCAGAGATATGCCACTAGGCTAGTCCCAGAATTAAGAGGCATGAGTTATGAAGAAAGGCTGCGAGAAATGCACCTCACGACACTAGAAGACAGAGGAGTAAGGGGAGACATGATCACTACCTACAAAATTTTCAGAGGAATTGACAGGGTAGATAAAGATAAACTGTTTAACACAGGTGGTTGCAAACAAGGGGACAGGTGGAAACTGAGTACCCAAATGAGCCACAGGGATGTTAGAAAGAACTTTTTCAGTGTCTTTTCAGTGATGTGGTGGAGGCTGACTCAATACACAGATTCAAATGTAGATATGATAGAGCCCAATAGGCTCAGGATTCTGTACATCAGTTGATTGACAGTTGAAAGGCAGGACCAAAGAGCCAGAGCTCAGCCCCCGCAAGCAAAATTAGGTGAGTACAAGGAAGGTATCAAATAATACATATATGGAAGATACTGGAGGGCCAGGTCCCAAATTTGCACAGCATAATATAACAACATACTGGAGCTAAAGATACAGAAGGAAATTATAATAGAAACAGTGAGGTTATCTTGAGATGATTTCGGGGCTTTTGTGTCCCTGCGGCCCGGTCCTCGACCAGGCCTCCACCCTCAGGAAGCAGCCCGTGACAGCTGCCTGCCTATGCCTGGGATCGAACCCGGGACCACAGGATCACAAGTCCAGCGTGCTGTCTGCTCGGCTGACCGGCTCCCTGGAGGCTCTGACCGTGAGAAGTAGAGGTGTCACAGGTACAATCAGAGTGCAGAATCTTAACAGTAGGGGGATCAAGGGCTGTTTGCTAAGCTAGGCAAGAGTAGACTAGGCAAGGCTAGTAATTACCTAAGTGTAATTACCTAAGTGTAGTTACAGGATGAGAGCTACGCTCGTGGTGTCCCGTCTTCCCAGCACTCTTTGTCATATAACGCTTTGAAACTACTGACGGTCTTGGCCTCCACCACCTTCTCACTTAACTTATTCCAACCGTCTACCACTCTATTTGCGAAGGTGAATTTTCTTATATTTCTTCGGCATCTGTGTTTAGCTAGTTTAAATCTATGGCCTCTTGTTCTTGAAGTTCCAGGTCTCAGGAAGTCTTCCCTGTCGATTTTATCAATTCCTGTTACTATTTTGTACGTAGTGATCATATCACCTCTTTTTCTTCTGTCTTCTAGTTTTGGCATATTTAATGCTTCTAACCTCTCCTCGTAGCTCTTGCCCTTCAGTTCTGGGAGCCACTTAGTAGCATGTCTTTGCACCTTTTCCAGTTTGTTGATGTGCTTCTTAAGATATGGGCACCACACAACAGCTGCATATTCTAGCTTTGGCCTAACAAAAGTCATGAACAACTTCTTTAGTATATCGCCATCCATGTATTTAAATGCAATTCTGAAGTTAGAAAGCATTGCATAGGCTCCTTGCACAATATTCTTAATGTGGTCCTCAGGTGATAGTTTTCTATCTAGAACCACTCCTAGATCTCTTTCTTTATCAGAATTCTTTAAAGATTTCTCACATAATATATAGGTTGTGTGGGGTCTATGTTCTCCTATTCCACATTCCATAACATGACATTTATTAACATTAAATTCCATTTGCCAAGTGGTGCTCCATATACTTATTTTGTCCAGGTCTTCTTGAAGGGCATGACAATCATCTAAATTTCTAATCCTTCCTATTATCTTAGCATCATCAGCAAACATGTTCATATAATTCTGTATACCAACTGGTAGATCATTTATGTACACAATAAACATCACTGGTGCAAGAACTGAACCCTGTGGTACTCCACTTGTGACATTTCTCCATTCCGATACATTGCCTCTGATTACTGCCCTCATTTTTCTATCAGTCAGAAAATTTTTCATCCATGATAGAAGCTTACCTGTCACCCCTCCAATATTTTCCAGTTTCCAGAACAACCTCTTATGTGGAACTCTGTCGAAAGCCTTTTTTAGGTCCAGATAGATGCAGTCAACCCAGCCATCTCTTTCCTGTAATATCTCTGTGGCCCGATCATAGAAACTGAGTAAATTCGATACACAGGATCTTCCTGATCGAAAACCATACTGTCTGTCTGATATTATATCATTTCTCTCCAGGTGTTCTACCCATTTAGTTTTGATTAGCTTTTCCAATACTTTCACTATTACACTTGTCAATGATACAGGTCTATAATTGAGGGGGTCTTCCCTGCTGCCACTTTTGTAGATTGGAACTATGTTAGCCTGTTTCCACACGTCTGCTACGATTCCTGTACACAGGGATGCCTGAAAGATCAGGTGAAGTGGAATGCTGAGCTCAGATGCACATTCTCTCAGAACCCATGGTGAAACGCCATCTGGGCCAGCTGCTTTGTTCCTCCCGAGCTCCTTTAGCATATTAGTGTTGACTAGGTTATGCTAGTAAGAAGTAGGCTAGGCTGATTTACTCAACCAGTAATTTAGGGGGGGGGGTGGAACTCAGTATATGCCTAACTTGTAGCTTCCTGTTCCCTGACACAATGATTTATTTTATGTCAGGCATTCAGTACAGCCGCATGAAAAACCCTGGTTATTTATTTATTTATTTATATACTGTACAAGAAGGTACACTGCGGGTTAAGAGATAACATAGGAATGATGTTGATTTTAAAATCTTGTAAAGCCACTAGCATGTATAGTGTTTTGAGCAAAATGCTGCTAATCTGGTAGTTACTCAAAAGCTGGACTGGTCGAAGTCGTATCTATTTTGTTGTCCTGTGACTGTCAGTGACTACTCTTCTGACATTCCCTAACTTTCTGCAATATTGTCAAACTAATAACAATTAGTAGTAGTTTTATTTATTTATTTATTTGTATACAAGAAGGTACATTGGGTTTGTGAGGATACATAGCATGGTATTTACAATCTTGTAAAGCCACTAGTTCGAGTCACGCTCGAACGCTCATCCGCTCCTGACGACACTGCTCCCCCTCCAACTTTATCAGCTGCTCCTTGAGCCCACAACATCCCTAACATGATGTAACAACCCCAGAAGGCAGCTAAGTACCCAGTGACCTAAATGTGACCGAAATATTCGACAAAACCTAACCTACTACCTCATCTCGACCTCATTAGTGTTGCTCCCTGGAGGAAGCTAACCTGACGTTTGCTGCTGCCATATCAACAAGTCTACCCCATCTGCTGTATACATCTCTGCTGCTACCATGCTAAACAATTCTAAGCTCGGCAAGGCCGTAAAGAATGATAGCACACCTATCAGGATGAACCCAACCAGCCAAGCTAGCAACAGGAATAATGCGGCTGTCTCCCCCTTAGGGGCTACCGGGGAGAGTACCGACCCTCCCTGCGTCAACAATAACAAACCTTCTCAGCTGATTGAAGCGTCGTCACTGACTCGAGCCTTACAACAGTTATGTAACCATATGGAGCAACTTAAACGAGCTGCCTCCCCATGTACTGACTTTAAGCGTCCCGCTGATAATCCATGGCTCAGATTATTGACTCAAATACATGATGACCAAAAGTCTATAATCCGAGAGCAGTCGGACCTGATAATGAAGCTTCAGAGTGATGCTTTGGCAATGCACAAGGCTAACCAAGATCTGTCTGCCAGAGTCGGCCACCTCGAACATGAATTAAGCTCTCTTCGGATCTCGGTTACTAACTTTAAACCAGCAGAAACCTCTAAGAAGCAAGAAGAGATGTTACAAAAGTTAGAGAACCACTTTAACTCCCTACAACAGCAACAAACTGCAACCCAAGACGAATCAGACCAACTTAAGCTCCTTGATTCTGTCATCATCTCATCACAGGATTTTCCCCATGAAACTGACAGAGAAGACTGTACTGCCATCGTGATCCAGGAATTGCGTACTAAGTTGAATTATTCAATCGAAGCAAGAGACATTAAGTCAGCTTATAGAGTGGGTACCAAATCATCTGGTGCAAACAACAGAAGGATACGCGTGAAGTTGGATAGCTGCTCCCGCAAGTCAGACCTTATCACTGCTGCAGTCGCTAGGAAATCCAAGGTTTATGTGAACGAATGTCTTACCAGATTCAGACAAAATCTCTTATTTAAACTACGTGGAATTCGCAATAGATCCACTGCTATTAAACATTGTTTTGTGCGCGATGGTAAAATAATAGCTAGGAAGACTGACTCTGGAAAAACTTATGTCATAACCACTGAAGCACACCTCACTTCTTTCCTGGATGACTGTGGGATATCAGCTGAATAACCAGAACATAATTTGTAGTCTCACATACAACCAAAGTGTACTTAAGCTCTGCCTTTCCTTTCCAAAGGTGTTTATTTTTATTTTTATTTTAATTTTTACTTTATTTTTTGTTTGTCATCTTTGCCTGTTTTATACTCTTAATTATTTGTTCTTAGTTAATCCCCTTGTCACTAAACCTAGGGCTTTTTATTACCCTGTTAATTAACCATTACTAAGCTAATTATCTTCAAGATCATTTTTTTATGATTATTATTTTTCTTATTATTTTTTATTTTACATTTATATTGTCAGTCTCTACTGATTTTTTGTGTTTTATTTTATGTAACTTCTGTGTCCTCCCTGGCTATCTATTGGATCTTTATTTTACTTCTAAATTGTTACTATTTTATTGTATCTGCTCTTATTCTTGTGTTTTGCTTTATCGTGTATCTTGTATCGTGATCCCTCTGCATCTCTATGCACACTGGTATTGATCCTGATCAAAATCTTCTGTCTCATATCTATACCAACCAGCACATTGATCATCATTATTGTAAGTATTTCACAGCACACCAGGCTAAAAACAAACTCCAAAATAGCACCTATCTATCAGTTTATAACCAAAATGTTAGATCACTTGGTAAACATTTTGACGATTTAAATGCACTACTCACAGCACTAGGTACTAACCTATCGTTCATTATTTTAACAGAAACTTGGCTAAATAAAGACTATACCCAACTCTACAACTTAGCTGGTTATAAAGCCATTCATAACTGTAGGCCTAATAAAAAAGGTGGTGGCACAGCTATATATTACCGAGATACATTTATCTGCAACAGTGTTATTAGTGACAGAGATGACTACTGTGAATATACTTTTGCTCAGTTTACAATTAAATCCCTTAAATCCTCTTTGACTATTGGAGCCATCTATAGATTTCCTAATACTAACATAGCTTCTTTCTCAGACAACCTAAGGAATCTTATTATAAACAACAATCTCAACAAAAACCACATCATTCTGGGAGGAGACTTTAATATTGACCTGGGTCAACAAAACTGCTCTCAAGTTGACTATTTCCTTAACAGCATGAACTCCTGTATGCTAATCCCCACTATCACCAAACCTACCCGAGTCACTCAAACATCAGCCACTACCTTGGACCACATATGGACAAACATAACAGCTCCCCTTGTATCTGGTATAATCTACGACAGAACAACTGACCACTATCCTACCTTTCTCATAGCGAACATGGACATAACACCACCAAAAAGCAAGAAATTTTCATTTAGGCTACACAGTGAATCAGCTTTAGACAATCTTACAGAGGCACTTCACAATATTAACTGGGATTCTGAATTCAATAATACCCATGATATAAATTCATTAGCTAACCTCTTCCTCTCCAAAACTCTAAGCCTCTACAACCTTCATTGTCCCCTTCTTACAAAGCAAGTAACTGACAAAAGATTAAACAATCCATGGCTCACAAATGGCATTCTCAACTCAATCAACAAGAAACATGAATATGAAAAGAAAGTTAGGATTGGCCTAGTTTCAAAGGAAGTAGCTAAAAGGTACTCATCAATGCTTACCAGTATCATAAGAAAGGCAAAACTTGCATATTATGTGAATAGATTCAATGAAGCAAAAGGCAACATGAAAAACACTTGGAAAACTATCTCTAGTATCCTAGGAACTAAACAACACTCACATAACCAAATAAAACTCTACAAGGATGGGGATATACCGTCAACTGATTTAGAAATGGCAAATGAATTTAATAGTTTCTTTTCATCGGTTGGCGCTAATCTTGCCAGTAAAATCCCACAGACTCAGACACATATTAACACATATCTCTCAGGCAGCTATCCAAACTCTCTTCTTCTTTCACCAATCAGCCCGGCAGATGTTGTGTCCATCATACACTCTCTAAAAACCAAGGCAGGGAACACCAGTGAAATTCCGTCCATTGTGTACAAGAGAGCCTCCCATGCCCTTGCCCCACCCATAGCACTACTGTTCAACAAATCTATAGAGTGTCACACCTTCCCTGATATCCTCAAAAAAGCAAGAGTAACGCCAGTCCATAAAGGAGGCAATCCGGCGGACATAAACAATTATAGACCAATATCAAATCTACCCATTCTATCAAAAATATTTGAAAAAATTATTTACAAACAGCTCTATTCCTACCTCGTAAAATTCGACATACTCAGCCCCTGCCAGTTTGGCTTCCGGTCCCAAAAGAGTACCAATGATGCAATCATTAGTCTCCTTGACATTATCTACTCAGCCCTTGACAAAAATGAGTTTCCGATTGGACTCTTCATTGACCTAAGAAAAGCCTTTGATACTGTTAATCACAACTACCTCTTATTTAAACTCCAGCATTATGGAATCCGAGGCCTTGCCCTTGACTACATCCAATCCTATCTTAGTGACAGACACCAATATGTAACCATCAATGATACAACTTCTTCCACTCTACCAATTACCGTTGGAGTGCCACAGGGCAGCATCTTAGGACCTCTTCTATTTCTTATATATATAAACGATCTGCCTAATGTCTCTAATATTCTCAAACCTATATTGTTTGCTGACGATACTACCCTTATCTACTCAAACCTCAACCCACATACACTAAATAATGTTGTGAATAATGAATTAAAAAAAGTCCACTTATGGATGTCAACGAACAAACTAACATTAAACATCGAAAAGACTTACTACATCTTATTTGGAAGCAAATCATCAAATGCAATTCAGCTACAGATAGACAACATTAACATCAGTAATAAAAATGATGGCAAGTTTCTTGGCCTATTCCTAGACAAGAGACTCAACTTCAGCACCCACATTCAACACATAACTAAGAAAGTCTCTAAGACAGTTGGTATACTCTCCAAAATCAGATATTATGTTCCTAACTCTGCTCTCCTCTCACTATATTATGCACTAATCTACCCCTATCTTAATTATGGTATCTGTGCATGGGGGTCTACCACTGCAAACCACCTTAAGCCCATCATCACACAGCAAAAATCTGCTATCAGAATAATAACTAACTCTGCTTTCAGACAACACTCAGCTCCCTTGTTTAAATCTCTAAACTTGCTAAATATTAACTCCCTCCACACATTCTCTTGTGTCAACTACATTTACAAAACCCTGTTCTTAAATGCAAACCATGCTCTGAAACTCTCCCTGGACAGATGTAATAGGACCCATTATCACCACACCAGAAATAAATATCTCTTTGATATCCCCAGGGTCAAACTTAATCTGTGTAAACACTCTATGCAAATTAAGGGACCTAGTCTATGGAACTCACTCCCTAGTGAATTGAAAAACTGTAAAACTTTTGCCTTATTTAAAAGCAAAACCAAAAAGTACCTAACTTCATCTATTTAGTTTCCTACACTGAGCTTTAAATTTGCTCTGTACCTAGTGGTACCCAATCTCCTAATTTTTATGTAATATCAAACAACCTTATCATTGTGTTCATTGCTGTCTTCTTTTATGTGCTAGCCATATGCTGTATTGTGACTACCAATTTTTGTCAACTACCATTCAAGCTGTCATTGCAATCAATCTTATATTGTTTCTGCTGTATTGTGCCTACCAATTTGTTGTCAACTACCATTTTAAGCTGTCATTGCAATCAATCATAGCTACCTATGTGCTTTAATATACTGTACCTATAATTTTCTCTCATCTTTTTTTTTTTCATTCCATGTAATCTGTTATCATTTTTTTGTCTATAAATTTGGAAGTATTTACCTCCTTAAAATTTTCTTAGATTAAGGACCTGCCCGAAACGCTGCGCGTGCTAGTGGCTTTACAAGACTGTAATTACCATAATTGTATCCTCACATTCCTTATGTACATTCTTGTATATGCATAAATAAATAAATAAATAAACTAGTATGCACAGTGTTTTGGGCAGGTCCTTAATCTAACAGATAATTTTAAGTAGGTAAATTCTAGCAGAATTAATAAAATGATAACAGATACATTGCAAGAAAAAAAATGAGATGAGAGAGATTAGTAGGTATATTAAAGCACATTGGTATACGAAAGCTCTGATTGAATGCATTGACAGCTTGATTGGTAATTTAAACAAAGATTAATAGGCACCATACAGCAAATTGATAGCACATAAGAAAACAGCAATGATCACAATGGTAAAATTGTTTGGATTGGGTACTTAAAGATTGGGAGATTGGGTAGCACTAGATACAGTGCAATTTTAAAGCAACAAAGTAGAAAAGTATGAAGATGAAATTAGGTACTTTTCAGTTTTGTTTTTGAATGACGCAAAAGTTGTACAGCTTTCCAATTCATTAGGGAGCGAGTTCCATAGACTGGGTTCCCTTTATTTGCATAGAGTGTTTACACAGATTAAGTTTGACTCTGGGATATCAAAGAGATATTTATTTCTGGTAAGGTGATAATGGGTCCTATTACATCTGTCCAGGGAGAGTTTCAGAGCAGGATTTGCATTTAAGAACAGGGTTTTGTAAATGTAGTTGACACAAGAGAATTTGTGGAGTGAGATTATGGTTAGCATGTTTAGGGAGTTAAACAAGGGGGCTGAGTGTTGTCTGAAAGCAGAATTTGTTATTATTCTGATAGCAGATTTATGCTGAGTGATGATGGACTTGAGGTGGTTTGCAGTGGTTGAACCCCCATGCACAGATACCATAATTAAAATAGGGATAGATTAGTGCATAATATAGGGAGATGAGAGCAAAGTTAGGTATATAATATCTGATTTTGGAGAGTAAACCAACTGTTTTAGAGACTTTCTTAGTTATGTGTTGAATGTGGGTGCTGAAGTTGAGTCTCTTGTCTAGGAATAGGCAAAAAAAACTTTCCATCGGGTCCGTCTAATTACCACAAGCTACCGCACGCTACCAGGCAGGACCAAAGAGCCAGAGCTCAACCCCCGCAAACACAACTAGGTGAGTACAAGCTACACAAGCTTCACAAAGCTTCCTGGCAATATGTTAGTAATGAATAAATATGATAGGTTAGGCTGACCTAACCTAACCCGACCTAATCTAACCCAACCCAACCCAACCCAACGAAACGAAATGAAACGAAGCCAAGCCAAACCTAACCTAACCTAACCTAACCTAACCTAACCTAACCAAACCAAACCAAACCAAACCAAGCCAAACCAAACCTAACCTAACCTAACCGACGCTTGGATCGTCGACTTGATTTGGCGTCACCAGCTCTTTATTTTTGTCTAATTTCTTTATAAAAAAGATACTTTTTCAAATTAAAATTGTTTTTTCATGTTGTACATTTAGCACCAACATTATAATGAGTAAATATATCATATTTATTTATTACTAACGTATTGCCAGGAAGCTTTGTGAAGCGTGTGTAGCTTGTGGTAACTTGCGGTAATTAGACAGACCGTTTCCATCATTTTTATTACTAATGTTAACATTGTCTATCTGAAGCTGAATTGCATTTGTTCATTTGCTTCCAAATAAGATGTAATAGGTCTTTTCTATGGTAAGTGTTAGTTTATTGGTTGACACCGATAGGTGGATTTTTTTAGTTCATTATTAACAACATTATTTAGTGTATGTGGGTTGGGGTTAGAGTAGATGAGGGTAGTATCATCAGCAAACAATATAGGTTTAAGAATGTTTGAGACGTTAGGCAGATCATTATGTATACAAGAAATAGGAGAGGTCCCAAGATGCTGCCCTGTGGCACTCCAACGGTTAATGGTAGAGTTGGGAGCGTGGGTAGTTAAATATTACCTGCATAAATGCCTGCCCGAAATGCTGCGCGTACTAGTGGCTTTACAAGATTGTAATTACTATGCTATGTATCCTCACAATCCCAATGTACTTTCTTGTATATATATATATAAATAAATAAATAAATAAATAAATAAATGCAGCACTGATGTGGTCCGTACCTCGCTGTTTTGCCCGGTCGTTCCGTTCGTATACAGCTTACGAACATAACATAATCTGGGGACTGGGCAAATCGTCTACTACAGCTTCGTATACCGCACTAGAAACAACTTCGTTCACCGAGAAGTTTGTACATACAAACCAAACCAAACCTTTCCCTTCGTATGTGCGCTGGTTTGTGTTCGCTGCTGTTCACTTTTTTTTTTTTTTTTTTTTTTTTTTTGAGATATATACAAGGCCACTAGTACGCGTAGCGTTTCGGGCAGGTCCCTGGAATACGATCCCCTGCCGCGAAGAATCGTTGTTACAACCAAGTACACATTTTACTGTTGAGTTAAACAGAGGCTACAGTTAAGGATTTGCGGCCAGTAAATCCTCCCCGGCCAGGATACGAACCCATGACATAGCGCTCGCGGAACGCCAGGCGAGTGTCTTACCACTACACCACGGAGACTGAGTAGTGGAGCCCTTCCACGTAGGTTAACTCCAAAGTTGTGCTAAAGTATGTTCAAAACGACTCTATAGCTGGAAATGACAGACAAATTGTACTAGACAATTGGAGGCAAATGTGTGACATTGGTAATAAACTAACAAATGTTCCTGGACTTATATCGTAGTGAAATAGATAATATATATTAAGTAGAATAATAATATCAATATATAATGCTGACTTTAAAAGAACAAATAACTAAGTTATCCGTCCTTAGCTGGAACATTGCATCCCTCAAAAAAAGGTTCTCAGATTTACATCACAAGGTAACAACTGAACACATCGATATTGTATGTCTCCAGGAAGGCAGAGTTCCCGCAAGATCCTCACCCCCGAAATTGTCCTCATTTGTTTCTTACAACCTCAGATCCAGTAACCCTTGCATTCTATACATCAAACAATCCCTACCCCATCAACTTCTGCCAGAAAAACAAACTGCCGGTCAACAGTATCATGGAGTGAGGATCTATGTGGGCAACTCTGTCCTCAATGTATGTAATCTAAATGCTCCAGCAGGAAAGTTAAATTATATATTGATCTTCCAGCTTGCGCTCAAGCAGAGCCAACCATCATTCTTGGTGACTACAATGCTAGACACCCACCAAGGACATTAGTGACTCGCTTCAGTAACGGTAATGGGAATCAACTGTCGCTACTAAATAGTCACCAAGATGTGCAGATTGTGGGTGACCTTGAACCCATGCATATTTGTGGAGGCATTCTAGACCTCTGTGTTGGTTTCAACGTCTCACGTCTGGTGCACATCATCTATTGTAACTGATTTGTTGTCAGATCATCACCCGCTGCCGGCGCCATTGCCAGCTGGCCGCACACGGATTTGTTCCCGGAAAAACTCACGATTCTGAGCACCCATCAGCTCCATTCATCGCGGTTTTGTGAGGAAGAATACATCAGTATTCCAAGACCCAGACAATATCTTGTTTTGAAGGAAACAATTCCGATTTTGTCTACAATTGACGGAGAAACAACGTTGTTGATTACCTGCTGCCCAGCTGACTGGCATTCTGCGCAACCCAGTACGCAGGCGACCCAAACTCTCGTACCGCACTTTTTTGTTTTTTTGTTTTTTTTCTGAGGACCGTATCACTGACCAGGTCACTTAGAGTCCTACCCTGAAGGGCGAGGTGATACCCTGCGGGCAGCGCCACAAGGGGGCACCTTAGAAGGTGTACTGAGCCTGACAGGGAAAGGTAGACCAAACAGCTCATTTAGGTGTTAGGTATCCCTGATTCCACCTGGGGGAATCATTCTAAGACCTCCGTTGGAGGGGAATGAATTTCTCCAGGCCTAGGAATGCCTCAGGCATTAGGTAGGGCAGTGATTCGGTTCTCACTACGTGGAGAGAGTCATGGGGAAGGCTAAGAGAAAGACGAAATGGAGGCAGCTTTCAGACGAGGAGGGATGGTGGACCGATGTGCAGCAGGCACCGAAGAAAACTGCTATCGAGGCTTCACCACTTGCTTCTACCAGCAAGACAGCAGACGTAATGGGCCTAGAGAGGACAGCATCAGTCACACACCAGCCAGTGTCAGACAATGCTTCTCTCTCCACAGCCCAGCCACAGGACAACAGTATGAGACAGGAGAGGACACCACCAGTCTCACACCAGACATCGCCAGACTCTGCACATCTTCCAAAATTCAAGATAATGCAGACAGACCACTTTCCTACAGCATATGGAGTAGTAACGGCAATGGAAAAAGAACAACCAGAGCTCAAACTTTCCATTACAGTCAACCTGAAAGGAGAAATAATAATAACACCACGAGACCAACAGACTGCAAATTACTTAGAGAAGGTAAGAGTCCTGCAAGGGAAACCTGTATGCTTGGAAAAGCTAGACCCTTCAGAAAGACGCACACGAGTCGTGCTTTTGGGATACCCAATCGACTTTCCCCTGGATCCAGTACTAGAACACAAGCAAATCCTGAATGCGGAACGATGCCGCACAAAAGTAGACAAGGCAGCGATACGTGAGGTTCTGGTGACCGTCATGGGACATGTGCCAGAAACATTCAGTCTTGGAAATTGGGGAACATACCGGCAGAGACCATACGTCCCAGAACCCCTGCGCTGCTTCAGGTGTCAGAAATACAGCCACCATCAATCACGCTGCTCCGGACAGGAGAGATGTGGAGTGTGCAGCCTGAGACATCCAACCAAAGACTGTATTGCCAAGCACAAGGCAAACCAGACCACAACAGCCAAATGTCCAAATTGTGGAGGTAAACATCATGCCTGAAGCACAACCTGTTCTGCACGGAAAGAAAAAGTGCAGACAGTTCAGGCCAGGATAAACACACAGACCAGCACTACATACACCAACACCAACGTCTGGAACACTCGTGCACAGCCACAACAGACACACTCTCACAGAGCAAAATTTCCCGAATCTATTAATTCCAAATCAGAAAATACACAAAAGTGCTGCAGAAATACAGCAAATGCAAAAAGAGCAAAAAACAATTACTTTCGGAATCAACACAACAGATATACAGTTTTACCCCCGAGGTCCAGCTGAAAAACATCGTGAAGATCATGGCAGAGACCATTATCAATTGCCTACAGATGACGCAGAACGCCTCACAACAACAGACTCAAGAAATCACTTGTGTGATAATGGGCAAGATCGTGCAGCAGACCACAGTTACACAAGAAATAGACAGTCTGAGACAAGATGGAGCACAAGAGGACAAACAACGCAACATGGACATACAGACTTCCAACAACAGTCGGGTAGTCAAGACACCAGAACATCAACATTTACAAAAGCAACTGCAAGAAGCAGTGACCACCCAAGATCAACAGAATCTTACAACACAAGAGACAGACAACAACAGCCAATGCAGTCTGATATGCAACAACACCAACAAAGACGTATTGAACAGCAGAGATGCACAGGTTCCAACAACACAAGAAACAGCCACGAGCAATTAATGCAGTCCGACATACAGCAATACCAACAACAAAGTGATGGACCACAGTTATGCACAGATTCCAACAATGCCGGGGATGACCACGAACAATCAATGCAGTCCGATTTGCAGCGACACGACTTGCGAGGTGGAGAATATAGAGGTCGATCCCGAAGAGGAGTTCTGGTAGAACAGGCAACACCAACCAAACCTGTCGTCTGGCCATTACGAATACTGCAGTGGAACATACAAGGTCTTGGGAATAAAAACCACACACTTCAGGAGGCTGCAATCAGCACGAAAGCAGATATAATCGTTTTGGAAGAAACTCTTTTCCCAGCCACGAAATCCTTCAGATTAGCTGGATATCAGCACTATGTTATACCGTATGAGCAGGGGAGACAAAGAGGATTAATGACCCTAGTCAGGAACACCATACCCAGCAAGAAAATAGACCCAGTTTCATGTGGGGATGGAGTAGAGATATTAGCAGTAACAGTGAATATGGCTAATATTGAGCTTCTCATATACAACGTCTACAAGCCCCCTAGACGTAAACTAGAGGCAGAGGCAGTGCTTGCCTTGGCCACGCAGGAAAATGTAATTATTGCTGGGGATTTTAATGCTCATCATCAAGAGTTAGGTGCAACTGGGCCAGACAATGCAGATGGGCGCCATTTAGCTGTAGCTCTGCGAGAAGTACCTGAAATTACACTTCTCAACACTGGGAACCCACTCACATTCTAGGAGGTTCCCTTGATCTTACATTAATCTAAACAGCACTCAAGCATCAGGCGAAGTGGGAAGTAGACCCGGTGATCAGTGACCACTATGCTACTGTCACAACACTAAACATAGAACGACTTCCTACACCACCTGCACAACCTAAGTGGAATTTAAGAAAGGCCAATTGGAATATATACCAAGAAGAACTTGAAAAATGGTATGCAACATACACGCCACCTGAGGATTTTAACATACACGAGACCAATCTGCAGGAAGCCATTGCAGCTGCTGCAAACAAAGCTATTCCAATCATTATCACAGGAAACACAAAACGAAAGAACTATTGGTTCTATAGTAATGAAGTTAAAGAACAGAATCACAGAGTCAATATCTTCAGAAAACATCTAAAGAGAAACCCCACACCAGAAGGAAGAACTCTGCTAAGAGCGGTGATATCTGAAGCAAGACGAGTTTCTAGAGAAGTAAAGGAGGCAAGATGGTTTGAGTGGTGTCAAACTCTAAATGAACATAGTAGTCTTGGCAAGATATGGGGTCAGATTAAAACTATATCAGGTCGACCAGCCCGACCACAGGCATGTATTCAACCATTGCAGGAGGCTGAGAGACTTGCTCTCCAATTTGCAGAAAGAACAGCTTCATATCAGCTTCCTGCAATGGTCCGAAGGCAGCAAGAACAATTAAAACAAGAGAGGTTGACAGCCATTCATGAGAGCATAGCTATAAATGACGAATGTGACTGTCCCTTCACCAAACAAGAACTAATCAGAGCCAAAAAAGGTGGTAAGAACACTGCACCAGGTGCTGATAACATTACATACTCAATGATCGCACATGCAGGTCCTGCTGGAGAACAAGGAATATTGGACGTCATCAATGCATCTTGGCAGCAAGGCAAACTACCAACCTCTTGGAAGAAATCAGACATCATACCGATTCCTAAGCCGAAAGAACCTGGCAATTACAGACCCATTTCATTAACATCATGCATTAGTAAAACTGCAGAACGGATGGTCTTAAATAGGCTACTGTGGAAGACTGGAGACCTTCATAAACACATATTTGGCTTCACTAGAGGAGTAGGTACTGCCAACTGCATAGCAACATTACTAGGAACAGTTAACTCGGGTCCAGCTATAGTGATCTTCCTTGATCTAGAAAAAGCATTCGAACTTGCAAGCCCGCAAGCAATTTTACACACCTTAGTTAAAAAAGGCGTAAAGGGAAAAATGCTAGCATGGGTTCAAGATTACCTAAGTCACAGGTATGCCAGAGTAAAGTTGCAAGGACAAGTGTCTGACTACCACTTGCATGAGAATGGGACTCCACAAGGAGGAGTCCTCAGTCCTAGTCTTTTTAACATCCTTGTGGAAAACCTTGTTACCATGACATTTACAGAAGGGGTTAAATTGCTAAGCTATGCTGATGATATAGCATTAGTCATTACAGGTCCTTCACTTCTAAATAAAGCACAAGGTGCATTAAATAAAGTAACATTTGAATGCAGTGTTTTAGGGCTAAAAATATCTGCACAGAAGTCTAAGGCAATGAGACTAGGTGGCAACACTCCAGACAGGCACCTACGCATTCAAGACATTAACCTTCAGTGGGTTACACAATATCAATATCTCGGAGTGTGGATAGATTTTATAATGACATTCAACAAGCAAATTCAATATCTAAAGGAGAAAGCAAAATGACGACTAAATATAATGAGAGCAATCACAGGGCCCCGTCTAGGAGCGGGACACAAAGTGTTAAGAATGTTTTACATACACGCCGTTCGTTCCCTAGTTGATTATGCAGCGCCTGCCTTACTCACTCTTTCTCCTGGTCAGTGGGCAAACGTTGAGGTTATTCAAAACGATGCATTGTGAATCATAACAGGAGGTCCCAGATGGACTAAAATACTGACCCTAAGACTAGAGACAAAGCTAACGTCGATTGAAATAAGGGTAAAAGGGATTGCTGCGTGCATGCTGACCAAGATATTGACTAGACCTAGAATCAGTTCACTTAAAGATATAATCACTGGAACACTCACTCTGGACAGAAGAGCCTCCAATAGCAACAGGTGGACCCATTGTGCGATAAACACCATCAATACATTCGATATAACAAACACAGTCACTGAGAAGGGTGTCGACGAAATACATGCAGACTTTGTTATGCAAGCCCCTTGGGAATCTCTGCCAGCAGACTTTAAGATTATGGTTATTGAAGGATAAAAGAACCAGACAAATCCTCATCTGCTACGTAACATTGCACAGATGCATATAGAAGCAAACATGGCATCCGACAGCTTCACTTACTTCACAGATGGATCAGTAGACCAGCAGGGACAAGAAACCGGAGCTGCAGTTAAAGCAGGAAACTCTGTAAATAGTTGGAGGCTCTCAAATGGGTGTTCGACTTTACAAACAGAGATGCTAGCCATTCAAAAGGCTTTGGAACATGCTCTTGCTTAACACCGACAACATGTTATCATACATACAGATTCGAGAACCGCCATTGAAACCTTGCAACAAGAACACATATGTGATAACATACATCTAATCGCAAAAGTCATTTCATTAATGCAAACACTCAAACGACAAGGCCGACGGGTTCTTATCAACTGGGTGCCAAGTCATGTGGGAATAATAGGAAATGACATTGCAGACGAAGCTGCAAAACTTGCTACTAAGAGGAGAAATGTAGACATTTACATACCACAGAGTCTATCACAGATTAAGAAAGTAATTAGAAACAGAGCAATGCAAAAGATGTACAGTGACCACAACACAGCAGTTGCAACATCAGGATCTGCGGGTTGGTACAAGAATTCAACCAACTACGAACCACTTAGTTTGATGAAAGGGAGCAGTAGAGCAACAGAAGTGCACTTACATCGCATCAGGCTTGGATACTCATGTGCATGGGAAATAGGCTTACAGGTTCCGGAAGATGAAATGTCAACACTGTGGAAAAATGCCCGACAGACCACTGGAACATTATCTAACACAGTGCACAGTTACAAACCCATTAAGATTTCAACTTAGATTCAACAGAGCAGAAGAAGTTGTTAAACACATATGGCAAAATCTTACTGAAGCGACCATACGAGTAATAAATACTCATACTCCGCCCAAGTAAAACAGAAACAAGCAACTCTTAGTGGGCCAGCCAGAGACTTAGGGCCCGCGCAGTAATATCACTGCAAAAAAAAAAAAAAACACCCTAGATTGACTACTCTATGTATAGGAAATACCATCCTGCCCGGTGGGACTTTCAAACGCAAACGGCTCAGTGTTCCTCCTGCTCAACGTGAAGACTTTGTTGCTCATGTGTCAGAGTGGTACAGCACTTATGATCCCTCCTCAGTCCAGACATTTAACGACGGTCTAGTACAGAGCATTCAGATGTTTGCTGACCCTTTAGGTCGGCCCCCTGCACCATCCAATAGTCGGAACGATATGAAAGGTAATAAACACCATGCCTATTACAATGACCCCAAACTGCGTACTTTGAAACGCACTGCCAGACGAGTTGGGCTTGCATATAGGGAAACACGTACGCCAGCAATGCTCAAGCTCTTTCAGAAACCCTAGCCAAGGCGAGGGAGCGCATGGCAGAGCTCAGGCAAGATAACTGGGAAACTTTTGTTAACAGTCTCAACTCTTACACCCCCCTCAGCCAGGCATGGAAGGATATTAAAAGAATTAAAGGCGATAAGATCGGCCAAGTAGCACACCCTCACCCTCTACACAGAGCAAACGAGTTAGTCGATGCTTGGGCAACCATCTCTAGCTTCAATAATCTTCCCCCAGACATACAGTTCAGATTAAATGCTGGTTACGGAGATCGAGAAAGGCTCGTTGACTTCATGGTCCACAAGGAAGATGAATGCTACGTGCCATTTACTGAGTTTGAATTACTCGCGGCCCTAAACAAAGGCAAAGCCACATCCTCCGGTGAAGATGGTATCACTTATGACATATTGCGTCTGCTCCCTTTAGTACCAGGGAATCCCCTGCTTGAGCTGTATAATATTTATTTATTTATTTATTTATTTATTTTTATTTTATATATATACAAGAAGGTACATTGGGATTGTGAGGATACATAGCATAGTAATTGCATTCTTGTAAAGCCACTAGTACGCGCAGCGCTTCGGGCAGGTCCTTAATCTAAGAAAATTTTAAGTAGGTAAATACTTGCAAAATTTTAAAAGATGATAACAGTTACATAGCAAGAAAAAAAAAAAGATGAGAGAAAATTGTAGGTATATTAAAGCACATAGGTAGCTCAGAATGATTGCAATGACAGCTTGAATGGTAGTTTAATAAAAATTAGTAGGCACAATACAGCATATGGCTAGCACATAAAAGAAGACAGCAATGAACACAATGATAAAGTTGTTTGGATTAAGTACATAAAGATTGGGAGATTGGGTAACACTAGGTACAGAGCAAATTTAAAGCTCAGTGTAGAAAACTACGAAGATGAAATTAGGTACTTTTTTTTTTTTTAAATGAGGCAAAAGTTTGACAGCTTTTCAATTCACTAGGGAGTGAGTTCCATAGACTAGGTCCCTTAATTTGCATATGAGCTATGTTACTGGAGAACTTCCTATCTCTTGGACCAACAGTATAATCATTCCAATTCCCAAGACAAATCAAGAGAATGCTTTCCGCCCAATTTCCCTTACAAGCTGCATTTGCAAAACATTCGAGAGAATGGTCTTAAACCGTCTCCTCCATAGAATAAGAACCATGCTATCCCCCCAGATATATGGCTTCATGCATGGAAGGAGTGTGCATCATTGCATCACCACCTTTCTTACCCTGCACACTGAAAAGTCATATACCACCTTCCTAGATCTTAAGTCTGCCTTTGATATTGCAAATAGACATGTTATCTTGAGTGAGCTTGCAAGAATGAATATTGGTGGTCGGCTTCTTTCTTATTTTATTTATTTATATATATACAAGCTGGAGCTGGAAGTGCAGTTGTCCTGACAATGGGCGATGGCCTATACTTTGAGTGGGGAGTCCGTATAAACAACTGGGCCTCTACCCTTCAAACCGAACTATTTGCCTTGCTCCTTGCACTGAAATGTGTACAAGTCTCCAAACTTGATACATTAATTGTAAGTGACTCCTTATCATCCTTAAATGCTCTCAACTCTTTAAGACATAACTGTAACATGCTCGTGTCCGAAGCTAGACGCAAATACAACAAAATTATTAAGGATGATAACAGAGTCCATTTCATGTGGTCTCCATCTCATGTTGGCCTCCGAATGCATGATAGAGCTGATAAGTTAGCCAAAGAATCTGCTTTTAAAGGAGCCGTTGAGTGTAACCTTGGATTGCCAATGAGCAATCTGAGAGCAGCAGTACACCGAGAACTTCAACAAGATCTTGTAAATCTGAGGCAAAGTGAAATTGACACCAGTAATTCCATCTATCATCATACTATCATGCAAGAGGAGCCACACATCTATGGATCATCCAATAAAATCAGCAGACTTCTAGATGTTACTACTGCTCGGCTTAGACTCGGTTACAAGTATCTCTGGGAATTCTCATTATCTGCTGATGTAGACCTGACCAAATGTAAACTGTGTCAACAAAATTATTCGCACACCCTCCGTCACTATGTGATGGAGTGCGAAAAGATACGTGAATTTAGAGACAATTCTATAACCAATGTTCCAGCGATGTGTAAATATTTCATTCAAAATGATCTGCTACCAGAAATTTAAGCCAAATATCCCCAGTTTGCTAACTGTAGGTAGTAACTAAGTGATTGTAACCTATCCACCGCTGCCCACTGGATGGGGGGCGGTGTGCAGGACAAACATATCAATTGTGACACAAGCTCTCCACATATGTCAGTTGCTAAATTTAGAACCTGTACTTGTGGTCGATCTCGAACCCATTGTTGATGTGACGACTTATATTGAATGTTGTAACTAGCTCATCAAGATTGTAACTTGCTTAGCTAAATGAATTGTGGGGTTCAGTCCCCTGAGCCCATTATGTGCCTCTGTAACCCTTTCCACTACCGCCCACAAGATGGGTATGGGGGGCATAATAAATGAACTAAACTAAACTAACTTCCTACCTCGTAAAATTCGACATACTCAGCCCCTGCCAGTTTGGCTTCTGGTCTCAAAAGAGCACCAATGATGCAATAATTAGTCTCCTTGATGTAATTTACACAGCCTTTGACTAAAATGAGTTTCCGATTGGACTCCTCATTAAAATAAAATATAAAAATAAAATGTTTATTTAGGTAAGGTACATACATACAATAAATTTTTACAAAGATTGGTTGACTTATAGGTATAGCTAGTACATACAATGCCTAAAGCCACTATTACGCAAAGCGTTTCGGGCATGATAAACTTAAATGACAAGCTTAATACTAATTGAGCATAATGAGTAGAATGAAAACAAGAAATGAAAACATAGATGAAAAAGCAGCACAAATACAATTATGTCGACAAACAGCGCTCTTTAAAAAAAACAGACATTGGCTGACAATAGAAGGGTAAGGTAGGTTACAGGAAATTTATTAGGTATAGCTTCGTTTTTAACTTAAACTGGTTGAGAGAGGTACAGTCTTTAACATGGTTGGGAAGGTCATTCCACATTCTGGGCCCCTTGATTTGTAGAGCATTTCTAGTTTGATTAAGTCGTACTCTAGGAATATCAAAACTGTATTTATTTCTGGTGTGGTGCTCATGGGTTCTGTTTCATCCTTCTATGAAGCTTTTGAGATCAGGATTGGCATTATAGTTTAGCGTTTTATATATGTATAATACACATGAGAGAATGTGCAGTGACTTAATGTCTAACATATTCAGAGATTTGAGTAGGGGTACCGAGTGATGCCTGGGGCCAGAGTTGGATATTGTCCTAATAGCAGCTTTGTGTTGAGTAATTAGAGGACGTAAGTGATTTTGGGTAGTAGAGCCCCAAGCACAAATACCATAGTTGAGATATGGATAGATAAGGGAGTAATAGAGAGTCACCAGGGCAGGGCGTGGTACATAATATCTGATCTTAGAAAGAATGCCCACAGTTTTTAAAACTTTTTTTGATATATTTAGAATGTGTCCCTGGAAATTCAGCTTGTGGTCAATGAGAATGCCAAGGAATTTGCCATCTAATTTGTTACAAATTTGGGTACTGTTTATTTTGAGATTTATTTGATTAGAGGATTTATTGCCAAACAGAATATAGAAAGTTTTGTCAATGTTAAGGGTGAGTTTGTTGGCAGTTAGCCAAAGATGGACTTTATTTAGCTCAGTATTTACTGTGGCATTTAGAGCAAGGGGGTCACGACTGGAGTAAATGAAGGTTGTGTCGTCAGCAAATAGAATTGGTTTGAGGTGTTGGGAGGCATTTGGAAGGTCATTAATGTAGATGAGAAAGAGGAGAGGGCCAAGTATGCTGCCCTGAGGAACACCAATGTTTATGGGTAGGGTGGGAGAAATTGTATTATTCACAGAAACATACTGGAGCCTGTCAGTAAGGTAGGATTTGAGGTATTGTAGGGAGTGTCCTCTGACTCCATAATGATGTAATTTAAGAAGAAGGTTTTGGTGGTTGACAGTATCAAAAGCTTTACGCAGGTCCACAAATAACCCAACAGGGAACTCATTTTTATCAAGAGCTGTATGAATCGAGTTAAGCATACTAATAAGTGCATCGTTAGTGCTTTTTTTGGGTCTGAATCCATATTGGCAAGGGCTAAGTATATTGAGTTTGGCTAGATATGAGTAAAGCTGCTTATAGATTAGTTTTTCAAAATTTTTTGACAAGTTTGGCAGGATTGATATAGGTCTGTAGTTGTTAACATCTGTGAGATCACCACATTTGTGGACAGGCGTTATTCTCGCTTTTTTTTAGAATATCTGGAAAGGTTTGGAGTTCAAGTGACTTGTTGAAGAGCAATGCAATAGCAGGGGCTAAAGATCTGGAGGCTTTTTTGTAAATTAAAGTTGGTATCTCCTCAAGGGCACCAGACTTGGTTTTAAAGGAAAAGATTATCTAATTGACGTCAGTGGAATTAATAGGCTTTAGGTACAGAGACTGTGGATAGTTACCTGTAAGATAGTCCTTAATGTCAGTACTGGAAGATGGAATATCATTTGCAAGGGATGAACCATTGACCTAAGAAAAGCCTTTGATACTGTTAATCACAACTACCTCCTACCTGAATGATCTCCGTGAGGAAAACATAAGTCTGAAAACTGATGAAGCCATAAAAAACAAGAGGAAGCTCTCAACAAAACGACTGTATGAATCAGTACATTATCCGCCCAACATTCCGTCTCCCAGGATGAACAAGATCAGCAAAAGCCTTAGAGTCCTGGGTGACGAACAGCCAACTCACCTCAGAGGCGGAAGATTAGACTATGCTCTCCTGCTGAATGCACAGGACACGGATGCCAGTACACACATTGTGCACAGTTTATGTAGTGACCATTGGGCACTGATTACCACCGTCGACATGAGCAAGAGAAGGAAAGAGACAAATAAAAGAAAAAGGTTATCACTCGGACCAGATAGGAGGCCGCTTTTCATAAACAAGATGAGTGACTAGTTCACGGAATACCAAATCCCAGAAGACATTGATACATTTGTTGATGACCTTAATAACCAAATTGAGCGCTGTCTCAGAGTTCCGCGCCGTGTGCCTGGGCGCAGTAACACTCAGAAGAAGAAAATAAAATGTTATGAGAACGACTACATAAAGATGCTCAATGCAAATGTAAGGAGCATGAGTAGAGAGTACCGGAGACATTCCACTGACAGCAACCAAGAGTTGTTTAAAACTGTGTGTCAAGTAGCCAGGGAAGAGAAGATTAAAGAGCGGGAAAGACAATGGCTTGACTTCACTAGCTCTATTGGAAGAGAAACATCTGCAAGACAAGTGTGGGCAAAAATTCAGATAGCTAAGGGAGGCAGAGCCCGGCCTGCGGCTCACAAAGACCCCCAGGGTAAGGCTGAGGAACTAATTCACAAGTGGAGTGATGCAGCATCCTCCTCCTCCCTCCCTGTAAAAGTAGGGAACAGCTCCTCCGGCATAATTTATTTATTTATTTATTTATGCATATACAAGAAGGTACATTGGGATTGTGAGGATACATAGCATAGTAATTACAATATTGTAAAGCCTCTAGTACGCGCAGCGTTTCGGGCAAGTCCTTAATCTAGGAAAATTTTAAGTAGGTAAATACTTGCAAAATTTATAAAAATGATAACAGTTACATAGCAAGAAAACAATAAAAGATGAGAGAAAATTGTAGGTATATTAAAGCACATAGGTAGCTCAGATTGATTGCAATGACAGCTTGAATGGTAGTTTAACAAAACTTAGCAGGCACAATACAGCATATGGCTAGCACATAAAAGAAGACAGCAATGAACACAATGATAAACTTGTTTGGATTAAGTACATAAAGAATGGGAGATTGGGTAACACTAGGTACAGAGCAAATTTAAAGCTCAGTGTAGAAAACTACGAAGATGAAATTAGGTACTTTTTGTTTTTGTTTTTAAATGAGGCAAAAGTTTGACAGCTTTTCAATTCACTAGGGAGTGAGTTCCATAGACTTGGTCCCTTAATTTGCATAGAGTGGTTACACAGATTAAGTTTGACTCTGGGGATATCAAAGATATATTTATTTCTGGTGTGGTGATAATGGGTCCTATTACATCTGTCAAGGGAGAGTTTCAGAGCATGGTTTGCATTTAAGAACAGGGTTTTGTAAATGTAGTTGACACAAGAGAATGTAATGACAGAAGGATTAGGATAGCAAGAGCACAATCTAATGATGACGAGTATGGGGAACCAATCACAGCCCAAGAAGTAAGGGGGGCTATGAAAAAGGGTAAAAGTACAGCACCTGGTGAAGATGGCGTCACCTATGACATACTCAATGCTCTGTGTGAAGTGTCTGGGAATCCACTACTCCACCTGTTTAACAAATCATTCCTAAGTGGTGTGTTGCACACACAATGGAAACATGCAATAATTGTCCCCATACCGAAGCCCAATGACCCTGGCAATTACAGACCTATCAGTCTCATGCCATACACTTGCAAGATGCTTGAGAGGATCATTCTAAACCGACTGTTGCACAAAATAGGCAGGCTAGGGGAGGGGGTCAATGGATTTGTTAAAGGACAGAACACAGCAAACTGTATAGTTAATTACATGGCTAATGACACAGCTAAATACTTTGTATTTGTCGACATCAAAGGAGCTTTCGACAAAGCACAGGGGATTGCGATCCTGGACGAGCTTGCATGCATGGGTGTCAAGGGGAGACTCATGAAATGGATTGAAGACTATCTCACAGGAAGGAAAGCCAAGGTTTGCTTCAATGGAGCAGTCTCCAGAACAATGAATATGGAACTCGGGATCCCCCAAGGCGGAGTCTTAAGCCCCACACTATTCAATGTACTTATGAACGCCATTGCAAATATTGACTTATGGAATATATTCTGAGGCCTACCTGTCCGACAGGGAACCCCTACCTGCCTGACACACAGGTTTGACAGCGAGCCCCTACCTGTCCGACAGCGAGCCCCTACCTGTCCGACATGGGGTAATTAACAAAATAAACATGTAAAGCAGTAGGGTTAATAAATAATAATTAACTCATATACTTGAATAAAAAAAAAGCCAGTTTATTGCCACTAATTACTGTTAATAGCAAACATTTTCACTTTACAACTGACTTACTGGTTACAAGTTATTCACTAGTTAGACTTACTGTGTATATATTGTATGTTAACATAACCACTTATATTGTTGGTAACGAAAAATGTACATATTTAGTTATGTATTGAGAGAAATAATGCACCACCGCAAATCTGTGCCTTGCTGGGTTAACTGTTACAAAGTATAGTGTCTTATCGTATACATTATATAGTGTCAATCGGGTCATTGAACGACCCGATTCTTCACAGAAAGAGGTTTCATGATGAATTAATTAATAGATTTCCTAACCTGCCCGAAACGCTATGCGCATTAGTGACTTTAAAAGATTGTATGAACTCTTGTATATATAAAACAAATATAATAAATAAACAGGCGATGAGTCACAATAACGTGGCTGAAGTATGTTGACCAGACCACACACTAGAAATTGAAGGGACGACGACGTTTCGGTCCGTCCTGGACCATTCTCAATCGACTTGAGAATGGTCCAGGACGGACCGAAACGTCGTCGTCCCTTCAATTTCTAGTGTGTGGTCTGGTCAACATAATAAATAAAGATGGGAAGGAAAGGGAAGTATCAGGAGACAGCGCTAAACAATTACGACCATGTAGTACCTGGTTGGGTTATAAGGATTGACGACAGGGTGATATGAGGTGGAATGTCAAATTGCATTAGCTTGTGTAAAACATCCCAGAGGTCGGGGTCATTCATTGGATATTAAAGCCAAACTTAATACTCTGGGAAATCAAAATAAGAAGTTCTGTTATCACATTTATTATAGCCAGTGTACCGAAAATACATATTTACGAGTGCCCAAAAGCTATACAAACTACTCAACTCTTGTATAATCTAAGAGTTGAAGATCATTACCATATTGGAACTGTACGTGGACTTTGCTGGGGTCACAGGCAGGGTGGTCGAGGTCGTTATTATTTCTCCGGGAATAAAGAGTTCGTTGATGCTGCTGTAAGCCTCCTTCAGTTTGGCTGAGAGTTGTGGTGCAGACAGCTCCTCTTCATGCTCGGTCGTGGCCAGGCTGCGGACGAACGACAACACCACATACCCCAGGAACTCGTAAGCTGTCTCGGGAAGCATTCCGACAGACTGGGTGTGCTCGGGCGAGTTAGGAAGTTCTATGCCAAATATGAGGTCAGTTGGGACCCCAGGCCTCAGGAACAGATCGTCGCTGACATTACCTTTACCAAATAAGTCGTTTGAAATAAGATTGTCAAAGGTGAAGTTCCCGAAGAGCTCAGGGTCTGAGGTGAAGATGTCCTCAGGGAACGCTATGATGACAGGAACCTCCAACTCAGGCTGCTCGGTTAAGTTGTTCGATGCACCTAGTAGTTCAGTGTTGTAGAATGATGCCTCGTTGGTAAAAGTGTCATTAGGAAGCGCAATAACTGCATGAAACTCCGACTGCTCGTTTACGTTGCTTGACGCATCCAAAGGTTCCGTGCTGGAAAGTGATGTCTCATTGATGGGTGAATCCGGAAACTGTAGAAGTTTTACGTGAAAAACAGAATTATCGCTATATTCCGATCTTGAGTAACAGCCTTCATCAATGCTGCAGTTAACCCGAGCAAGCACCGGAAGAATGGCTACCTGCATGCCCAGACGAATGGAGGAGTGGAACACACGACCCAACAAGTCTTCAACTTTCCACAGCGGGCGCTTCTCAGGCTTATATCCGGGAAAAGCCACTCCGACAGCCACCATGCACAGTAACAGTAACGGCTTCATCCTCCTCTGTAATGTTGATCACTCGGTACTGTGAGCATACTGTATTTCAGCCAATTTTTCTTTATATATATTGCACGGAGGGCATGCCGAGGGGCTGGAGGTGAGGCGCCTGGCCGCCAGGAGTAAAATTGCGTCGCTGATTGATGAAAATTAAGCCACCCAGTAGATGGCACGGGCATGAAAAGCCGGTAATCAGTTACGTCACGGACGATGATGTATTGTATAGGGATAAAGCCAGCCGCTATCTGTTGATAGCGGCTGAAAATTGAATATCTTCGGCAACTCTGTAAAGCCAGAAACTCAGCTTTGCGCTCCCTGACAAGTCTTAGAGATGGTGCATCTCTACCAGTACTCAAAATGTACCACGTTCAAGCAGTTAGGTCACTCATTGACTATGCTGCTCCTGCTCTTACATCCCTCAGTGATAACCAATGGGAGGAACTGGAAATGTCTCAAAATGATGCCCTCAGAACATTGCTGGGAGCACCTATATGGACGCATCGAGAGAATCTAAGAATGGAAACCAACTTATCAGCCTTAGAAAACAGAATCAAACAAAGAATAGCCACCATAACAGCAAAACTTGTTGGAATCACAACAAATCAAAGATTGTCAATCAAAGATTGTACACACAGATCACTACACAGAAACCTTCAATATAAAATAAGTGCATGGGCGGATAATCTGGTCAAGATTCTAGAGAAAGTGGACTTGAAACGGACCATTAAAAACAAAGGAGAAGATAGACCATATCAACACTTTCGGCAGCCTCCTCCATGGGAAGAATCGAGTCTAAAGATAATCATTGAAGAAATACCAGTTAAAAAATCAGCATGTGACTCGCAGAGGCTCAAAGCAGTCATAGAACAACAAATGGAAATCCTCTCAAGATCGTCAACCACTCACATCTTCACAGACGGATCAGTTGATCAAGAAAGAGGTTCTGCTGGGGCAGCAGTTTACACTACCAACCATGAAGCTTACTGGAGCATGAATAGTGGGTGTTCAACATTGCAAACAGAATTATATGCCCTGAAGGAGGCCATAAATTATACAATTGAGAATAATTTACATGATGTCATCATTCATACCGACTCTAAATCTTCGCTCCAGGCATTGTTATCCAGTCAGCACAGAGATAATATACAACTCCTCACAGAAATCCTACATAAAGGGAAAAGAAACCTATAATCTACGGCTGACAATCACCCTAAATTGGATACCAAGTCACATTGGCATAGATGGTAATGAAAAGGCAGACTCACTAGCAAAACCTGCCACTGCTCTATCTGTTGTACAGGTTAAAATACCTCCAAGTTTTCACAAATTAAGGATCAAATTAAGAAGAAAATACTCCCAACTATCAAAATTCGCCCCAGAGCCAAAGTAGCGGAAGGAAAATCTTTATACATAGAAATCACACTAACGTGATGCATCAAATGAACAAATCCACAAGGGCCGTGAAGGAAGATCCACTGCGATGTGGTACGAACAAGCCACTGGGTACTACTCATTCAAGCCTGGCAAAAAGATATCCAGAGACATTGCAGCACCCATACACAGACTCAGACTTGGTTACACGTGCTGCTGGGAGGTAATGAACCCAATAGTTAAAGTGTGTCACATCTGTGGAACAGAAGCAGAGGCGCCACTATTGCATTACTTACTGGAATGAGAAGCAACTGAAGGTCTGTGCATCAAACTCAACATTAATCCAATAAGAGCAGCTGCATTATATGCAAATTCCACAGTGACTACAATGAATAGAAAAGCAGTTGAAGAATAGGACACACTAGTGAACACTGGGCATCTATATCTCCTACCAAGATAACGTTATTAAAACAAGACTAAAACCAGTGAGCTAAAACAAAAGCGAAAAAGAAAAGGAGAAAACCCATCTCCATTTAAAACTTTGACCCAAATATCGCAGTAACAAGGTAATCGCGAATAACCAAACTCATTCACGGGCTCACCATAGCCCGTGCTACATTGACATTTCGTTCTGAGTAGCTAAATCTAAAGCAACAACAGCCACCATCATAGTTATCATTTACATGTTAAGCTAAACATGAAACAATCCAGCGCCTACAAAAATAGAACACTTGATCATATATTCAGAAGTAGAAACTTAAGTGTCATCCTTCAACTATTGCACTCTTAAGACCACATTTAGATTATGTCCTTCATATGACTTCACTATATTACTTAATGAATGTAAATTCCATGGCATACAAAGTTTGGTCAATTTTTTGAGGTGGCGTTAATAGCGGCTATAAGTTCTTGTCACTAACTATATAAATATATATATATATGCCACTATATTGTCAAGCTTTAATGGTCCCCAAGCTAACATGCATCTAAAAACTCTTTACCCCTGATGTGATTTCATTTGCATTATTCATTTCTTTCCACCTTTTGAAGTGAGAGGAATAATCATTAGCTCCCTCGTCTGTCATTAGTCTAATCACTGAGGCTTCATTTATCTCAGAAATTCTATCCCCAATACCCTGTACTAACATTGTGTACTAACACAGTACTCAAATGATTGATGAAGATTAAGCCACCCAAGAGGTGGCACGGGCATGAATAGCCCGTAAGTGGTGGCCCTTTTGAGCTATTACCAGTATCAAAAGATGATACTGGAGATCTGTGGAGGCGCAATGCACCCTGCGTGACGGGAGATGTCTCCCGGACCAAGTGGTGGAAGCCAGTACTCAAAACTAAGTGCTACCTAATAAACTCCATGTAACCTACCTTACCCCCTAAATGTCAAACCATGTCTTGCTATTTTCAAACAATATTGTTTGTTGACCAACTTGTATAGCTGCTGATTTCCACCATATTCCTCCCCCCCCTTTTTTTATCTTTTTCAACTCAATTTACGCTTTAGTCTGTTTCAATCTGTATTAAGTTTTAGTCTAAGTGGGGTTTTTCCACACCTTGCCCGAAACGCTTTGCTTATTAGTGGCTTTAGGCATTGTATGTACTAGCTCTATCTGTAAATCCAACATTATGTTTGTAACTCATCTTGTATGTATGTACTTTTACCTGAAAAAACATTTGATTTGATTTGATTTGATGTCTGTTCAATCATATCATTATCTCAGTAATAGTATTTCTTGGGCCATGAGAATAATCTTGGGAATAATCCATTGGAATTATTCTCATTGCTTCATTTTGTACTTTCTCCATCTTATTTAGTCTGCCTTTACCAAAACAATAAATGACAGGGGCAGCATAATCAATAAGAGATCTCACAGTATATCATGTGATTACCATTGGAATGTGACATATATAATATGAATAATAATTGTGTACTGTATGGGTTTGTGAGTCCCCCTTGAGGGACCTTATATAGACGAAGGTAGAACTAGCCTAAGCTACTCTATCTTTTTGAGATGTACTTCCTTTTCTCAATAAACTTACTTGAACTTGAACTGGCTGCACCCTCCCACCGACGCAGCCTGCTCTGCAATGGCTCACACTCTGTGGTCTCACCTGACTCTCTCCTCCGGCAGGAGGAAATCCAAAAGACGACGGCTTCCGCTTCCTCCACCACCACCATACCTCAGCCAGCGAACCAGCACCCTTCAGAATTCCTGGTCTTATTCGGGAACACACGTGTGACACCCTTACCACCGCCCGGCCCCTGGGAATGCCGCACTAAGAAAGGCGACATTGATTGATGAAGATTGATGAAGATTAAGCCACCCAAGAGGTGGCACGGGCATGAATAGCCCGTAAGTGGTACAATTTTATTTTTCAGTATTCTGAGGTTGCATTTAACCATCAAGCTGTTATCGCGGGGGAGGATACTGCTTCACAGTCTTTATGAGGGTGTCCAGCTGCTGGATACCTTTGTTGACCAGGAGAGTGGCTGTGTTGATGGCTTCAGGGTGGCCACTGCATGATTCAGGAACTCTTAAAGCTCTTCTAAGGTCATTGGTTGCTTCACATTCCAGAAGATAGTGAAGTAATGGCTTTTCTGTGACAGTTTGGCAGAAGATGCACTCTCTCTGTCAGGGTTCACCAATCTCCCAGTTGCATCTGTAACCTAGACGTAGTCTATATAACCTAACTGCTATTTCCCTGTGGATTCCTTTTGGGATATTTAACCTTTCTAATTTGGTTGCCTGAAGATACCATGTTGCAGATGGCGAACCTTCAGCTATTCTCTGGTGTAGGTAGGCTTTGTTGAGATGTGAGTGTTTTTTGGTGATGACGTTTTTTATGTTCTCTAGGCTGGGTTGAATTGTTTTATGTATCACTGGATGACGAGTTGCCAATTTAGCAATTTCATCAGCTTTTTCATTTAATGGGATTCCAATATGGGATGGGATCCAGTTTAAGGTTATGTTGAGTCCTTTGCCTTTAGCGACTGATCCAAGATACAAAATGGTGGTAATTATTTCCACGTTATCTTTATATCACGTTATAAATCATTGTCCTCCACTATCCCTTTTTTCTATTGTGCACTGCCACACAAGGGCAGGGATGGGTTCATAAGTGATGCAACTTGGAAGTAATTTAAATAAAATTGTTCTTCATTCTTTAAAATGGACAAGCAAATTTTGGATAAATTGTTAGTTTGTCGTCCAGAACACCTGAGTCAATGAAATAGTTACACAGTTGGTGATACTCGCAGGTAGGGACATATCACCTCTCAGTTGTACACCAGACGTCACGTCCTTCACTCACCAGACCACTCCACAAGTGATCATTTGAAATTTCATCATGGAATTCCAATTGACTTATAATCGATCCAGCAATGCTGCTCAGAGTAGGAAAAGACCATCGATAATGGACACCAGTTCCGAAAGTGACGGCGAGTGGCATCACGTGACTAAGGCTAACAGGACAAGCCACTCCATGACGACCCATCGCCCATTAATCTCTCCAGCTTCTCCAGCTCTCCCAGCGCCTCAGACTAGATCTACGTTTCCGGTCTTCAAAGTGCAGCACACGGAAGGTAAGTCTTCCTACGCTACTGTAGTGGACCTGGAAAAAGAGTACCCCCAGCTCCAGGTCAGGGCAAAACCTAATCTCAAAGGAGAATACATTCTAAGGCCAAAAGACGAGTCGGCTGCTACGATTCTAAAAAACTACGCAAAATGTGAGGAATTGAAACCAGAGGATAAAATAAGTAAAGTCATTGTCCTCCACTATCCCTTGCATATGGGCCTTGGCCATCTCGAAAAGCTGAACTATGTGGTGTCAGCAGAGAGATGCCAAGTACGAACAAAACAAGAAACTCGACAAGTCCTTCTCACAGTAAGAGGACGGATCCCGGAAAAACTTGACCTTGGAATCTGGGGGGTGTTCCAACACAGGCCTTACACCCCAGAACCCCTAAGATGCTTTAGATGTCAGAGATTTGGGCATCACAAAGATGGCTGCCAACGCCCAGTGAGGTGCGGAGTCTGCAGCCAGTCCCATGATACAAAAACATGTATTGATAAATTCAAGGCAAACCACCCTGTTCAGGCAAAATGCCCAAATTGTTCCAAAGCACATCATGCCTGGAACTTGAAATGCCCTGAAAGGCTCAAAAGGCTTCAAACGAATCCCACCACGCCAACAGCTGAGCCGAAACCCCCACCAAAACGAATACCAGCTCCCATGCCCACTAAAACCGCGTGGGGTCTACCCATTCAGGAAGAGGGGGCACACGGCCCTTTACCATCGGCCATGGTGAAGGGTGAGAAGACAGTACAGGACAAAAAGAAAGATGGAGGACACAAGACTCATGTTCAAGCAGTCGGCCTCCCATTTCATCCAGCAAGCACACTGGGGCCAATAGGAGTAGCAATTCCAGTGCCAAAGTTACCACCGAGAAGGGTCTAAAAGCCACTAGGCCCTCAACCTGCACAACATTAAATAGTGCTCCCACTGAACTGAACGCTCTCTGGCCAATGCTCAAAACTTTGGTCACTGAGTTAATCGAAAGTCTGCTGTCTTCACATGGAATCAAGCAAACCACAGAGACTCGGAAGACAATTGAGCACAAGCTCAAAAAATTCGAAGATGTAATATCCATACCGTCAAGACAGCAGGGCAAGAGGCACCCCCATAAAAAGCAGATAGAGTCCAGGTCGTCGGAAAGCGACATTGATGAGGCAATTTCAGGACCACTAAGAACCTATACCCCAATTGCAACTTCCATGGCGTGTTCATCAGACTCCATGGATACCACGGAATTATCAGCACATTCCAAGAACCTAGAATTCTAAAGATCCTGCAATGGAATGCGCAAGGACTGCGCACTAAATTGCAACACTTGAAATGCATAGCAGCAACCAAAGGCATAGACATCCTGATACTACAGGAGAGCTTGCTTCGAGCCGGATTAGAACCTAAAATCTCAGGCTATCGAGGCTTCTTCCTTCCATGGATCAATGGGCAATCCAGGGGATGTGCAATCTATGTAAAAAGTGACCTGATCTCCAAATCCATAACCAGCCCACCCAATTGTGGAGCAGGGACAGAGGTAATGGGAGTCACCATTGAGCTAAGACACGACAAACTTGAAGTGTTCAATGTGTACAGGTCTCCACAAGCCGAAATGGATCTCTCTGTGTTATTTGGACACGCGACAACAACAAACACAATCATTTGTGGAGATTTTAATGCCCATCATCGATTGGCACTGGGCTCGAACAAAACAAATGAAGCCGGCATACACATTACACATCTACTGAACAAGCTTCCAGAAATACAAATCCTAAACAAGAATGAACCTACCCACATCCAAGGAGGCAGATTAGACCTAACCTTCGTTTCAGCCTCCCTAAGAGATGCAGCAACATGGTCAGTTGAGCCCACACTCACAAGCGACCACTATGGGGTCCAAATTGATCTTAAGTTAGACCTACCCACCCCACCTCCGCCTCCATCTGAAGCCTGGAACTTTGCTTTAGCAAACTGGGACCGATTTCAAAACCTCATTTCAGAGTGGCAAAGAAACTATGATCTTCCCGAAGACATTAATCAGGCAGAACAAGAATTTGTCAAAGCGATTCAAAGTGCAGCCAACCACTCAATCCCACTGAAAAAACAGTCCATCGGACACCATAAAGATCATTGGTACTATTGCGAACGCATCAAAGAACTCAACCATAGACTCAATAGAACAAGAAAGCTATACAAAAAGCAGCCAAGTGACCGCAACAGGATCTTACTTTGTGAGGTCAAGGAACATGTGCATCGAGAGACCAGACAAATAAAAGAACAAAAGTGGCTAGAATGGTGTTCACACCTGAATGAACACACCTCTCTCGGGGAGATGTGGCAGCAAATTCACCGGGCCAAAGGGAATAAAACACCTAAAGCTCCACACCCCAAGGATCCTCAACAGGAAGCCGAAGTACTGGCAACCAGGTTTGCAGAGAGAGCAGCCAGCAATCAACTTCCACCAGATGTATTAGCAGTACAGACCGGACTAGAGGAAGAAAGGTGGCACAGAATCCTTACAGCATGTGAAGAAGTCTCTGACACTAATGCCCCCTTCACACTGGATGAGCTCAATCGGGCTAAGAAAAACTCCAAGGATACATCCCCTGGAGCCGACAAAATAACCTATAAAATGATTAGAAACCTCGGCCCAGAGGGAGACGCTGCATACCTAAGGTTAATTAATTTAGCCTGGACTTCTCAAACTAGACCTTCTGCTTGGAATAGAGCAGACATAGTGCCGATCCCAAAACCCAAAGATCTAGCTAATCCCAGGCCCATCTCTCTCCAAAGCTGTGCAGCCAAGACGGCTGACAGAATGGCACTCAACAGACTGGAGTGGAAAATGCCTAAACTGCACCATGATATGTATGCCTATAGAAGAGGGGTTGGCACAGTGGAATGTATTACAACTCTGTTAGCCCACTTGAATGACAGACCAGGAATGCTGATATTCCTGGACCTCGAAAAAGCCTTTGAACTGGCTAGCGCCCCAGCTATTCTCTGCTGCCTCATTGACAAAGAGGTCAGAGGCAACCTGCTCTCCTGGACCAAAAACTGTCTCATAAACAGAGAAGCAAGAGTAAAACTTCATGGCACAGTCTCTGAGTACAAAAGACATGAAAATGGTACACCGCAAGGAGGTATTCTTAGCCCTCTTCTCTTCAACTGTTTAATGGAAAGAATAATGAGGTTGAAACTCCCACATCACTGCAGGCTGCTAAACTACGCGGACGACTTTGTCATCATCATAAAAGGAAGGGATGCGGCGCGCCTTGCACCCAAATGCTTAGACTGCATCAGTAAAGAGGCAAAACAGATTGGGATCAAACTCAACCCCTCAAAGTCAAAGGCCATGCCCATAAAAATAGCGAAGCCCAACATCCAACTCACAGTACAGGGTCAACCAATAGAATGGGTCGACACCTATCAGTATCTAGGAATCATCCTGGACACACACATGAATTTTAATGCTGAGGTCACATACTTGAGAGAGCGAACTGCGGCCCGGACGGCAATCCTCAGGTCGCTAACCTCCCTTTCTGGAGGAGCCAATCTGCAAGTCCTTCGCACATACTATGTACAGGCAGTCAGATCAGTGATCGATTATGCCGCACCTGCACTCACAAATCTATCACACCAACAGTGGAAAAAGCTTGAAGTTGCCCAAAACAATGCTATGAGAGCTGCACTGGGAGCCTCCATGTGGACCAGGCTTGAAACTCTTAGACTGGAGACGGGTTTGCCCTCTCTACAAGAAAGAATATCACAAAGGACAGCTACAATTATCAGTAAGATAATTATTTCTTCTGATCCAATCCCAGTACGGCAGGCCTTGGTGGTTGGACTAGGCCAAAACAATGGAAACTCTTGGGTTGCAAGAGCAGGAAAAGTCCTAAACAGACTACATTTAAAAAACATGATTCTTGATAGAGAGGGTGATCATCCACACCCAAATTACACTCCTTCCGCGCCGTGGGAAGAGCCTACTTTCAAAATAGTAATAGAAAGTCTCCCAATGAAAAAAGCTGCCTATGATCCGACAATCCTAAGGCGCATAATAGAAGAGCAAATGTATAGCATAGCAGTAGCAGGAGCCACCCACATCTTCACAGACGGATCGGTGGACACAGAAAATGAGAGTGCTGGCGCTGCTCTTTGCACGACCAGCGTTCAGGCATATTGGAGACTGGGAGGACTAGTATCATCAACCCAAACTGAGCTGTTCGCCATACAACAGGCATTCGCATATGTGATTGCACAAAACACTCAAAATGCAATCATACACACAGACTCAAAAGCTGCACTTCAAATACTAGGACAAAAACAGTGGAAAGATAATGTGGAAATAATTACCACCATTTTGTATCAAGGAGCAGTCGCTAAAGGCAAAGGCCTCAACATAACTTTAAACTGGATCCCATCCCATATTGGAATCCCATTAAATGAAAAAGCTGATGAAATTGCTAAATTGGCAACTCGTCATCCAGTGATACATAAAACAATTCAACCCAGCCTAGAGAACATAAAAAACATCATCACCAAAAAACTCTCACATCTCAACAAAGCCGACCTACACCAGAGAATAGCTGAAGGTTCGCCATCTGCAACATGGTATCTTCAGGCAACCAAATTAGAAAGGTTAAATATCCCAAAAGGAATCCACAAGGAAATAGCAGTTAGGTTATATAGACTACGTCTAGGTTACAGATGCAACTGGGAGATTGGTGAACCCCGACAGAGAGAGTGCATCTTCTGCCAAACTGTCACAGAAAAGCCATTACTTCACTATCTTCTGGAATGTGAAGCAACCAATGACCTTAGAAGAGCTTTAAGAGTTCCTGAATCATGCAGTGGCCACCCTGAAGCCATCAACACAGCCACTCTCCTGGTCAACAAAGGTGTCCAGCAGCTGGACACCCTCATAAAGACTGTGAAGCAGTATCCTCCCCCACGATAACAGCTTGATGGTTAAATGCAACCTCAGAACACTGGGGGAAAAAAAAAAGAAAAAAGAAAAAAAATTAATAATTACGGGAGACATCTCCCGTCACGCAGGGTGCAGTTGCACCTCCACAAATCTCCAGTATCAGCTCTTGATACTGGTAATGGCTCAAAAGGGCCACCACTTACGGGCTATTCATGCCCGTGCCACCTTTTGGGTGTCTTAATCTTTATCAATCAATCATCAATCACTATCCCTTGCATATGGCCCTTGACCATCTCGAAAAGCTGAACTATGTGGTGTCAGCAGAGAGATGCCAAGTACGAACAAAACAAGAAACTCGACAAGTCCTTCTCACAGTAAGAGGACGGATCCCGGAGAAACTTGACCTTGGAATCTGGGGGGTGTTCCAACACAGGCCTTACACCCCAGAACCCCTAAGATGCTTTAGATGTCAGAGATTTGGGCATCACAAAGATGGCTGCCAACGCCCAGTGAGGTGCGGAGTCTGCAGCCAGCCCCATGATACAAAAACATGTATTGATAAACTCAAGGCAAACCACCCTGTTCAGGCAAAATGCCCAAATTGCTCCAAGGCACATCATGCCTGGAACTTGAAATGCCCTGAAAGGCTCAAAAGGCTTCAAACGAACCCCACCACGCCTACAGCGGAGCCGAAGCCACCACCAAAACTAATACCAGCTCCCATGCCCACTAAAACCGCGTGGGGTCTACCCATTCAGGAAGAGGGGGCACACGGCCCTTCACCATCGGCCATGGTGAAGGGTGAGAAGACAGTACAGGACAAAAAGAAAGATGGAGGACACAAGAATCATGTTCAAAGCAGTCGGCCTCCCATTTCATCCAGCAAGCACACTGGGGCCAATAGGAGTAGCAATTCCAGTGCCAAAGTTACCACCGAGAAGGGTCTAAAAGCTACTAGGCCCCAAACCTGCACAACATTAAATAGTGCTCCCACAGAACTGGACGCTCTCTGGCCAATGCTCAAAACTTTGGTCACCGAGTTGATCAAAAGTCTACTGTCATCACATGGAATCAAACAAACCACAGAGACTCGGAAGACAATTGAGCACAAGCTCAAGAAATTCGAAGATGTAATATCCACACCGTCAAGACAGCAGGGCAGGAGACACCCCCATAAAAAACAGATAGAGTCCAGCTCGTCGGAAAGCGACATTGATGAGTCAATTTCAGGTCCACTAAGAACCTATACACCAATTGCAACTTCCATGGCGTGTTCATCAGACTCCATGGATACCACGGAATTATCAGCAAATTCCAAGAACCTAGAGGTCTAAAGATCCTGCAATGGAATGCGCAAGGACTGCGCACTAAATTGCAACACTTGCAATGCATAGCAGCAACCAAAGGCATAGACATCCTGATACTACAGGAGAGCTTGCTTCGAGCCGGATTAGAACCTAAAATCTCAGGCTATCGAGGCTTCTTCCTTCCATGGATCAATGGGCAATCCAGGGGATGTGCAATCTATGTAAAATGTGACCTGATCTCCAAGTCCATAACCAGCCCACCCAATTGTGGAACAGGGACAGAGGTAATGGGAGTAACCATTGAGCTAAGACACGACAAACTTGAAGAGTTTAATGTGTACAGGTCTCCACATGCCGAAATGGATCTCTCTGTGTTATTTGGACACGCGACAACAACAAACACAATCATTTGTGGAGATTTTAATGCCCATCATCGATTGGCATTGGGCTCGAACAGAACAAATGAAGCCGGCATTCACATTACACATCTACTGGACCAGCTTCCAGAAATACAAATCCTAAACAAGAATGAACCCACCCACATCCAAGGAGGCAGATTAGACCTAACCTTCGTTTCAGCCTCCCTAAGAGATGCAGCAACATGGTCAGTTGAGCCCACACTGACAAGCGACCACTATGGGGTCCAAATTGATCTTCAGTTAGACCTACCCACCCCACCTCCGCCTCCATCTGAAGCCTGGAACTTTGCTTTAGCAAACTGGGACCGATTTCAAAACCTCATTTCAGAATGGCAAAGAAACTATGATCTTCTCGAAGACATTAATCAGGCAGAACAAGAATTTGTCAAAGCGATTCAAAGTGCAGTCAACCACTCAATCCCACTGAAAAAACAGTCCACCGGACACCATAAAGATCATTGGTACTATTGCGAACGTGTCAAAGAACTCAACCATAGACTCAATAGAACGAGCAGTCTCCGTGGTGTAGTGGTAAGACACTCGCCTGGCGTTCCGCGAGCGCTATGTCATGGGTTCGTATCCTGGCCGGGGAGGATTTACTGGGCGCAATTCCTTAACTGTAGCCTCTGTTTAACGCAACAGTAAAATGTGTACTTGGATGAAAAATGATTCTTCGCGACAGGGGATCGTATTCCAGGGACCGTAGGATTAAGGACTTGCCCGAAACGCTACGCGTACTAGTGGCTGTACAAGAATGTAACAACTCTTGTATATATCTCAAAAAAAAAAAAAAAAAAAAAAAAAAAAAGCTATACAAAAAGCAGCCAAGTGACCGCAACAGGATCTTACTTTGTGAGGTCAAGGAACATGTGCATCGAGAGACCAGACAAATAAAAGAACAAAAGTGGCTAGAATGGTGTTCACACCTGAATGAACACACCTCTCTCGGGGAGATGTGGCAGCAAATTCACCGGGCCAAAGGGAATAAAACACCTAAAGCTCCACACCCCAAGGATCCTCAACAGGAAGCCGAAGTACTGGCAACCAGGTTTGCAGAGAGAGCAGCCAGCAATCAACTTCCACCAGATGTATTAGCAGTACAGACCGGACTAGAGGAAGAAAGGTGGCACAGAATCCTTACAGCATGTGAAGAAGTCTCTGACACTAATGCCCCCTTCACACTGGATGAGCTCAATCGGGCTAAGAAAAACTCCAAGGATACATCCCCTGGAGACGACAAAATAACCTATAAAATGTTTAGAAACCTCGGCCCAGAGGGAGACGCTGCATACCTAAGGTTAATTAATTTAGCCTGGACTTCTCAAACTAGACCTTCTGCTTGGAATAGAGCAGACATAGTGCCGATCCCAAAACCCAAAGATCCAGCTAATCCCAGGCCCATCTCTCTCCAAAGCTGTGCAGCCAAGACGGCTGACAGAATGGCACTCAACAGACTGGAGTGGAAAATGACTAAACTGCACCATGATATGTATGCCTATAGAAGAGGGGTTGGCACAGTGGAATGTATTACAACTCTGTTAGCCCACTTGAATGACAGACCAGGAATGCTGATATTCCTGGACCTCGAAAAAGCCTTTGAACTGGCTAGCGCCCCAGCTATTCTCTGCTGCCTCATTGACAAAGAGGTCAGAGGCAACCTGCTCTCCTGGACCAAAAACTGTCTCATAAACAGAGAAGCAAGAGTAAAACTTCATGGCACAGTCTCTGAGTACAAAAGACATGAAAATGGTACACCGCAAGGAGGTATTCTCAGCCCTCTTCTCTTCAACTGTTTAATGGAAAGAATAATGAGGTTGAAACTTCTACATCACTGCAGGCTGCTAAACTACGCAGACGACTTTGTCATCATCATAAAAGGAAGGGATGCGGCGCGCCTTGCACCCAAATGCTTAGACTGCATCAGTAAAGAGGCAAAACAGATTGGGATCAAACTCAACCCCTCAAAGTCAAAGGCCATGCCCATAAAAATAGCGAAGCCCAACATCCAACTCACAGTACAGGGTCAACCAATTGAATGGGTGGACACCTATCAGTATCTAGGAATCATCCTGGACACACACATGAATTTTAATGCTGAGGTCACATACTTGAGAGAGCGAACTGCGGCCCGGACGGCAATCCTCAGGTCGCTAACCTCCCTTTCTGGAGGAGCCAATCTGCAAGTCCTTCGCACATACTATGTACAGGCAGTCAGATCAGTGATCGATTATGCCGCACCTGCACTCACAAATCTATCACACCAACAGTGGAAAAAGCTTGAAGTTGCCCAAAACAATGCTATGAGAGCCGCACTGGGAGCCCCCATGTGGACCAGGCTTGAAACTCTTAGACTGGAGACGGGTTTGCCCTCTCTACAAGAAAGAATATCACAAAGGACAGCTACAATTATCAGTAAGATAATTATTTCTTCTGATCCAATCCCAGTACGGCAGGCCTTGGTGGTTGGACTAGGCCAAAACAATGGAAACTCTTGGGCTGCAAGAGCAGGAAAAGTCGTAAACAGACTACATTTAAAAAGCATGATTCTTGATAGAGATGGTGATCATCCACACCCAAATTACACTCCTTACGCACCGTGGGAAGAGCCTACTTTCAAAATAGTAATAGAAAGTCTCCCAATGAAAAAGACTGCCTATGATCCGACAATCCTAAGGCGCATAATAGAAGAGCAAATGTATAGCATAGCAGTAGCAGGAGCCACCCACATCTTCACAGACGGATCGGTGGACACAGAATATGAGAGTGCTGGCGCTGCTCTTTGCACGGCCAGCGTTCAGGCATATTGGAGACTGGGAGGACTAGTATCATCAACCCAAACTGAGCTGTTTGCCATACAACAGGCATTCGCATATGTGATTGCACAAAACACTCAAAATGCAATCATACACACAGACTCAAAAGCTGCACTTCAAATACTAGGACAAAAAAGCGGCATTAGTGGCAAGGCCACTAAGAAAGATAGCACACCTATCAGGAATAATCCAACTAGCCAGGCTAGCAACAGGAAGTGTGGCTGTCTCCTCCTCGGGGGTGGCCGGGGGGTACCGACTCTCCCCTCGACAACAATAACAAATCATCTCAGCTGGGTGGAGCGCCGTCATCGACACGGGCCATGCAACAATTATGTTACCACATGGAGCAACTTAAACGAGCTGCCGCCCCTTGTTCCGACTTCAAGCACTTTGCTGATAACCCTTGGCTCAAGTTATTAACCCAAATACATGAACCTCAAACCAATTCTATTTGCTGACGACACAACCTTCATTTACTCCAGTCCTGACCCCTTGCTCTAAATATCACAATGAATACTGAGCTAAATAAAGTCCATCTTTGGCTAACTGCCAACAAACTCACCCTTAACATTGACAAAACTTTCTATATTCGGTTTGGCAATAAATCCTCTAATCAAATAAATCTCAGAATAAACAATACCCAAATTTGTAACAAAATAGATGGCAAATTCCTTGGCAGTCGTTGGTCGTCAGTCGTGGTGGATGGTCGTGGGTTGGGAAGCTCCTGGGAACTAGTGAAGTGGGAGGGATAATCAGGCTACTTCGAAGTGAAAAAGGGTTTACGAGTAAATGAAAAACTCAGAAATTGACTCAAACCATAAGGAAGTGAAGAAAGAAAGTAGACATAGCATAATTGAAAATAAGTGTTGAACACATTGTGGCAGCATGAAGTAGTGGAGCAGACCTCACGCTGCTGACCGTGACCTCACCAGCCTCAATCTGTGACCGAACGTGACCTCACCCCGGTCATAACCTTTATCCTAGTTACACCATGCGAAGAGACGCCTGGAGATTCACTCGTCTATATTGTGTATAGCAGATCGTGTAAGGTACACGACAATAGCTCTTGCGTCATACTACCACTGAGCTGTGTTTGCCTTGTTCTTCGATCGAAGACGTTAGTGACCACGAAACAATGCAGCCTCAGTTCAGTGGAGATACTTTGAGTCATGCCTTAACTCTCCCACTTCTACATTAGTTGATGTGAAATAGTGCTGTGACGATTGAATGTGGTTAGAAACTTTAATTACAAAACTGTGTGACTATACAAAGTGTAAGGGCACTGGTGTGGCACGCTCTGTTAGGCCTAGCATCTCGCCCGGCCAGGGAATGAGGATATGGTGCCAGGAACACCTTCACGATCAACATGCTTCTTGCACATCTCTCCGCCAGCTCTCAAGTACTACGGTTTGTTGCCTGTGTATGTCAAGTTTTTGTCGAGTGTTAAGTATCTGTTAAGCAGATACTTATGCATGTACCACCAACTTCAAATTTTTCCGCGCCAACCTGCAAGGTGCGCTGTGACCTTGTAAATAGTGGAGCCTCGTATATGCAGGCTGGCCGATTTATTTCTGCTGATGTTGTTTGATGGTTGGCGGCCCCTTCCACCCTGTGAATAGGCCATTTGCTGATGTGCTGCTTTGTGGTTCACTGTGGAGCGAGTGTACCGTATTACTCTGCATATAAGTGTTGTGTCTTTAACGCCATGGCAACTGCCCCGGATAAGGTGCCGGGCAGCACATCGCCGTTGCCAAATAGTGACTTTGTGGACCCATCGCACGCTCGTCAATTGTTTTCTAATGATGGTGCCACCTCCTCAGTGGTCCCCCACGACACATCAGAAGGCGGTGCAGATGATGAGGGATTCACGGTGCAAATGAGTAAAAGTCAGCGCCGTAAGCAGTAGAGAAGGGCACGATCAAACCCCCAAATTCGGCTGCTGCCAGACATGTGCGGCTAGATTTTCCTCTGGGAACCACAGTAGAGAGAAAAGTGAAGTGGTTTTGTGAAGCTTCTGAGGCACACTGTGAGCACATGAGCCCATGAGCACCACACCAGGAATAAATACAGTTTTGATATTCCTAGAGTACGACTTAATCAAACTAGAAATGCTCTACAAATCAAGGGACCCAGAATGTGGAATGACCTTCCCAACCATGTTAAAGACTGTACCTCTCTCAACCAGTTTAAGATAAAAACTAAACACTACCTAATAAATTCCCTGTAACCCACCTCACTCCTTTATTGTCAACCCATGTCTGTTATTTTATTATTATTATTTTTTTTTTTAATCAACACTGTTTGTCAACCTATTGTATTTGTGCTGCTTTTTCAGTCATGTTCCCCCTTTTTTTATCTTTATTTGTATTTGTTCTCAACACTTTTTATTCTTTATGCTCAATTAGTATTAAGTTCTAGATATTAATGTTTTTCTTGCCCGAAACGCATTGCGTAATAGTGGCTTTAGGCATTGTATGTACTAGCTCTATCTTTATTTCAATCCATTAATGTAACATCACTTGTATGTATGTACCTTACCTGAATAAACATATTTATATTTATATTTATTTTATTTATTTTTACTATGATAAGGTCATTAAGTTACCTAGAGATGAAAGTGACTATGTCTTCGTTACAAACGACAGTGCTTTTGTAAATGTGTTGCTAAACACAGAGTATGCAGGCATTAAGATGAAAAATGCAGCACCTAGGCGTCCAAAAGTAAGCAGTCATATTCAATGTTAATAAACTCATTAAGCCTGAATATCTTTGTGATGAAAATATTGTAAACTCTAAACGTCTGAGAAATGGACTCATAGCTGCCACATGGAAAGGTGCCACGCCTATACCGGACAGAATTTACTCTAGAACAGCTTTAGGTCGGCACTATAACATTGCACTCTACAACCCTCCCCTTCGTAGGTGTTATAAGTGTCAACGATGGGGACGTCACGTGGCCAGGTACTGCTCAAGCAAAAACTTTTTCTGTGCCGTGTGTGGTGAACCTCATAAATCTGAGGTGTGTTTTAAACTCATAAAGGAACTGCAGTCAGTAAGTGAAAAATGCATAAACTGTGGCAGGAGCGGTGTTCAAGTCTGGCACCTTGACTGTGTCAAGCGACAAGCTGCTTACGGCCAGGTGCCCGGCCCCGCCCACCCGGGAGGACGGTTGCCAGGTACAGCTGCCGGCTCTAATTCCTGTGCAGAGCCACCTGGACGTAGTGTTCGTAGTAGCTGGATACCAAATACTTCACCATCTGCCAAGCACCAAGTGCATCACGGGACCAGACGACAGGTGTCTGTTCAACCTGCGCCTGCCCGTCAGGTGCCAGGAACCTGCCTCCCGGAGGTGTTGACACAACACTCGCCAGACCCTTCACACCACCATGAAGAGCAGTTGCCAAATGCTGCCATCAGTCCCACTCGCTGTTCAGAGCCATCTGGAGGTGATGTTCGCTCCAGCTGGCTGCCAAACTCACCACCTTTAAATTACGAAGTGCACAAGGGGACCGGTGCCAGACCGAAGACTCGTGCCATCATCCCAGCTCCCCCACAAGAACCAGGTGTTGCATCTTCTGTCAGTGGTGGGCCTTCCCCCTGATGTAGAGTGGCCACTTCCTGGTTCTGGGATAATGTCACCTACTGTGAGACCACCATCCACAGCTGGACCCCACAGTCAACTGGAAGTGGGGGATAAGGAACTGGATCAAAATGAGACAGATCGCAACCTCAGCCACCCTACCACCTCGCCCTTGGGTTGCTCCACTGTTCAAGCAGTGGTTGCCCTTCGTGACCGGTTGCAGGAACACCAGCAGCAGTCACAGCAGCAGACGGAGAGGCTGCACGAGCAACTCCAACATGAGAACAAATCCACCAGCGATATTTCGATGATGGTCACGCGTATGAGGGGACTTGTAAGCAATGACTGCCAAACTTCCCCTTCCACCCCTGAACCCTCCAAACATGTGTTCGCTTGCCTATCAGGGGAAACTTCTAGTGATCTTCAAATCTTGTGTAGTGGAGCCCTTCCACGCAGGTTAACTCCAAAGTTGTGCTAAAGTATGTTCAAAGCGACTCTATAGCTGGAAATGACAGACAAATTGTACTAGACCATTGGAGGCAAATGTGTGACATTGGTAATAAACTAAGAAATGTTCCTGGACTTATATCGTAGTGCAATAGATAATAAGTATATAGATAATAAATATTAAGTGAACTAATAATATCAATATATAATGCTGACTTTAAATGCACAAATAACTAAGTTATCCATCCTTAGCTGGAACATTGTGTCCCTCAAAAAAAGGTTCTCAGATTTACATCACAAAGTAACAACTGAACACATCGATATTGTATGTCTCAAGGAGTGCAGAGTTCCCGCAAGATCCTCACCCCCGAAATTGCCCTCATTTGTTTCTTACAACCTCAGATCCAGTAACTCTTGCATTCTATACATCAAACAATCCCTACCCCATCAACTTCTGCCAGAAAAACAAACTGCCGGTCAACAGTATCATGGAGTGAGGATCTATGTGGGCAACTCTGTCCTCAATGTATTTAATCTAAATGCTCCAGCAGGAAAGTTAAATTATATTGATCTTCTGGCCTGCGCTCAAGCAGAGCCAACCATCATTCTTGGTGACTACAATGCTAGACAAGGACATTGGTGGCTCTCGCTTCAGTAACGGTAACGGGAATCAACTGCTGTCGCTACTAAATAGTCACCAAGATGTGCAGATTGTGGGTGACCTTGAACCCACGCATATTTGTGGAGGCATTCTAGACCTCTGTGTTGGTTTGTGGGTGACCTTGAACCCTCGCATGTTTGTGGAGGCATTCTAGACCTCTGTGTTGGTTTCAACGTCTCTCACGTCTGGTGCACATCATCTATTGTAACAGATTTGTTGTCAGATCATCACCCTGGATTGACTACTCTATGTATAGGAAATACCATCCTGCCCGATGGGACTTTCAAACGCAAACGGCTCAGTGTTCCTCCTGCTCGACGTGAAGACTTTGTTGCTCATGTGTCAGAGTGGTACAGCACTTATGATCCCTCCTCAGTCCAGACATTTAACGACGGTCTAGTACAGAGCATTCAGATGTTTGTTGACCCTTTAGGTCGGCCCCCTGCACCATCCAATAGTCGCAACGATATGAAAGGTAATAAACGCCATGCCTATTACAATGACCCCAAACTGCGTACTTTGAAACGCACTGCCAGACGAGTTGGACTTGCATATAGGGAAACACGTACGCCAGCAATGCTCAAGCTCTTTCAGAAACCCTAGCCAAGGCGAGGGAGCGCATGACAGAGCTCAGGCAAGATAACTGGGAAACTTTTGTTAACAGTCTCAACTCTTACACCCCCCTCAGCCAGGCATGGAAGGATATTAAAAGAATTAAAGGCGATAAGATCGGCCAAGTAGCACACCCTCACCCTCTACACAGAGCAAACGAGTTAGTCGATGCTTGGGCAACCACCTGTAGCTTCAATAATCTTCCCCCAGACATACAGTTCAGATTAAATGCTGGTTACGGAGATCGAGAAAGGCTCGTTGACTTCATGGTCCACAAGGAAGATGAATGCTACGTGCCATTTACTGAGTTTGAATTACTCGCGGCCCTAAACAAAGGTAAAGCCACATCCCCCGGTGAAAATGGTATCACTTATGACATATTGCGTCTGCTCCCTTTAGTACCAGGGAATCCCCTGCTTGAGCTGTATAATATGAGCTATGTTACTGGAGAACTTTCTATCTCTTGGACCAACAGTATAATCATTCCAATTCCCAAGCCAAATCAAGAGAATGCTTTCCGCCCAATTTCCCTTACTAGCTGCATTTGCAAAACATTCGAGAGAATGGTCCTAAACCGTCTCCTCCATAGAATAAGAACCATGCTATCCCCCCAGATATATGGCTTCATGCATGGAAGGAGTGTGCATCATTGCATCACCACCTTTCTTACCCTGCACACTGAAAAGTCATATACCACCTTCCTAGATCTTAAGTCTGCCTTTGATATTGCAAATAGACATGTTATCTTGAGTGAGCTTGCAAGAATGAATATTGGTGGTCGGCTTCTTTGTTGGATCAGGGGTTACTTATCCAACAGGAAGTCATCTGTATTTTTCCTGGGACATAGGAGTGTAACAAGAGACTTTGAACTAGGTACCCCGCAGGGTGGTGTCCTCTGTCCTACCTTATTTAATATCTTAATAAACACGCTGTTAAACTCTATACCGAACAAACCCAACGTCCACATCATTAGCTATGCTGATGATATAATGATACACACCGCTGGGTATGCTAACACGCAGAACACTCTTAACTCTGTATTAGACTCATGTCAGGACCTAGGTTTAATTATCTCAGCAGAGAAAACCAAGATACTAAATCGGCGCCCACCCAGGCAGGGAGGAGCTGTTCGCAAGATGCAACTGTCTGATGGCTCCCAGCTTGACTATGTAAACAGATTCAAATACCTTGGCCTTGAGGTGCCACTGTATGGTCCTGTTGTATTCAGACTCTGTCGTCAGTTTAAAGAGAGGCTCCGAGCTCTCAAGGCTGTTGCAGGTTATCACTCAGGCTATGGTGCCAATGTCAGAATTGTCAAAATGATGTACTTTGCATACATCAGATCTATAGTAGATTATGCTGCACCTCTGCTTGTCTTGATGCCTGAAAGAAAGCTTGGAGGGCTTGAAAAATTGCAGAACGAAGCCTTGAGGATAATCCTTGGGTGCCCTCGTACCACAAAGATACTTAATATGAGAGAGGATCTTAATATTCTGAGCGTTGTTGATCGTGTTACTGAAATTAACTGTCAAATTGGTATAAAAATGCTTAGGCTAACTCATCCTAATCCTTGCACAGAAGCCCTCCAGAATTTCTTTATTGAAGATCAGCATTGTTCCAAATGGATAACAAAAACTGGAACTCAACTCAGAATGTATGGGGTTCATGATTTGTACCAAGAGAAACAACAACGGCACTTTCCTGCACCGTGGGAGGTTACACCCTTTCCAGTTTTAATCCCTCCCTTTCCACCCAAGAAGCAAATTAGAGATCAGCCCAAGCTTCGTCTTGAGGCAAAGCTCAACGCCTTAAGCCATATTGATGCTCTGTCCACAGAGCATTCTCTCTCTCAAATTATATACACTGATGGTTCCCTACACCGCACCACGGGTGCAGCTGGAAGTGCAGTTGTTCTGACAATGGGCGATGGCTTGTACTTTGAGTAGGGAGTCCGTATAAACAACTGGGCCTCTACCCTTCAGACTGAACTATTTGCCTTGATCCTTGCACTGAAATGTGTACAAGTCTCCAAACTTGATACATTAATTGTAAGTGACTCCTTATCATCCTTAAATGCTCTCAACTCTTTTAAGACATAACTGTAACATGCTCGTGTCCGAAGCTAGACACAAATACAACAAAATTATTAAGGATGGTAACAGAGTCCATTTCATGTGGTCTCCATCTCATGTTGGCCTTCGAATGCATGATAGGGCTGATAAGTTAGCCAAAGAATCTGCCTTTAAAGGAGCCGTTGAGTGTAACCTTGGATTGTCAATGAGCAATCTGAGAGCAGCAGTACACCGAGAACTTCAACAAGATCTTGTAGATCTGAGGCAAAGTGAAATTGACACCAGTAATTCCATCTATCATCATACTATCATGCAAGAGGAGCCACACATCTATGGATCATCCAATAAAATCAGCAGACTTCTAGATGTTACTACTGCTCGGCTTAGACTCGGTTACAAGTATCTCTGGGAATTCTCATTATCTGCTGATGTAGACCTGACCAAATGTAAACTGTGTCAACAAAATTATTCGCACACCCTCCGTCACTATGTGATGGAGTGCGAAAAGATACGTGAATTTAGAGACAATTCTATAACCAATGTTCCAGCGATGTGTCAATATTTCATTCAAAATGATCTGCTACCAGAAATTTTAGCCAAATATCCCCAGTTTGCTAACTGTAGGTAGTAACTAAGTGATTGTAACCTATCCACCGCTGCCCACTGGATGGGGGGCGGTGTAACCTATCCACCGCTGCCCACTGGATGGGGGGCGGTGTGCAGGACAAACATATAAATTTTGACACTAGCTCTCCACATATGTCAGTTGCTTAATTTAGAACCTGTACTTGAGGTCGAAATCGAACCCATTGTTGATGTGATGACTTATATTGAATTTTGTAACTAGCTCATCAAGATTGTAACTTGCTTAGCTAAATGAATTGTGGGGTTCAGTCCCTGAGCCCATTATGTGCCTCTGTAACCCTTTCCACTACCGCCCACAAGATGGGTATGGGGTGCATAATAAATGAACTAAACTAACTAAACTAAAATTCCTTGGCGTTCTCATCGACCACAAGCTGAATTTCCAGGGACACATTCTAAATATATCAAAAAAAGTTTCAAAATCTGTTGGCATTCTTTCTAAGATCAGATATTATGTACCCCGCCCTGCCCTGGTGAGACACTATTATTCTCTCGTCTATCCATATCTCAACTATGGTATTTGTGCTTGGGGCTCTACTACCCAAAATCATTTACGTCCTCTAATTACTCAACACAAAGCTGCTATTAGGACAATATCCAACTCTAGCCCCAGACATCACTCGGTACCCGTACTCAAATCTCTGAATATGTTAGACATTAAGTCACTGCACATTCTCTCATGTGTATTATACATATATAAAACGCTGAACTGTAATGCCAATCCTGACCTCAAAAGCTTCATAGAAGGTTGTAACAGAACCCATGAGCACCACACCAGAAATAACTACAGTTTTGATATTCCTAGAGTACGACTTAATCAAACTAGAAATGCTCTACAAATCAAGGACCCAAAATGTGGAATGACCTTCCCAACCATGTTAAAGACTGTACCTCTCTCAACCAGTTTAAGATAAAAACGAAGCACTAAATAATAAATTCCCTGTAACCTACTTTACCCCTATATTGTCAACCCATGTCTGTTTTCTTAAACAACGCTGTTTGTCGACCCAATTGTATTTGTGCTGCTTTTTCAACCATGTTCCCCCCTTTTTTGCTGGGAGATAATGGTACACAGGCTTCGTACCAGAGGATTGCACTCTGCTTAAGAGTCCTCCCGTTTCTTCCCGGTATAATGCACCAGGCTGGGAGTGGGGTCTGACCTGAAGTAAAGCATTCAGTGTGAATTATCTTATTTAACTCAAGTATTTATATTTATAGGGCGGCTGGATGTTATATGGCGGTAATAACACATTGGCTTACAGGTGTTTAGATTCAACATAAACCTTATGGACTGGTACTTGAAGGGTCATTATCATCATTTCATTGTTTATTTTAATTGAAGTTATTTCCTGGAGGGCTTTGTGGTTATGAAGTGACGGTTGTCAGTCTTACAAAGATGTTTCAGTAATATAGATCAATATCATTCGTGGATTGTTATAACATTATCTGTGTAGGACAAAGTTTGGTACATCTCTAATGCTGTTAAATGCCAGTCCGGAGCTCAGATGATAAACAAGTTCTTGCATTTCGGAGAAGTTTGATTATTGTGAGAGATCTGTGTAGGTAAAAGTTGGTGTGAGAAGTCATTGTGTTCCCAGGTGTATTTGTACTCATGCACCAGTCTTGCCACAATGATTCGTTCATTTTATGGCAACCTTGTGGTTACTTTGCGGTGATTCCGGGGGTCAAGGTCCCCGCGGCCCGGTCTGTGATGAAGGCCTCCTGGTTGATGGACTGGTCAACTAGGCTGTTGGACGCGGCTGCTCGCAGCCTGACGTATGAATCACAGCCTGGTTGATCAGGCAAACCATGGTATACTTTAGGTATTATATCCGGTACCTTATAATGGTTTGTTCAACCTTGTACGAAATGTTTGGAATTTTGTCAATATTCCTTAGCTGAATTTTGATGTAACAAAAGTATTCTTTGTCTTTCTGATATGGAAAAAAAGTCTTGTCTCTGAGTTGCCTGTTTGGCTCGTTAGTCTAAAACGTCACAGTCTCTGTGGTTAAAGCTGTCCACATGAACTGATAACATGTTCTTTCATTTTAAAGAGTTAATTGCTGACATTATGAGCTATCTGATCAGTGTCGTGGGCATTACTTTTGTTATGGTTTTGGTCAGACAAACAATCTTCGTCCACATGGTTTTATTCTCCGCCAGTAACCACAACAAAAACATTATCAGGTACATGAACTATTATTAACAAGATCATAAACAAAAGAGCATCTGCTCCAAACATGCTACCTCCAACATCTGTAGTACTCAATCCCAACATTCCTCCCCTTTTAAATAAACTATATCCCTACAGGTTAAGTCTATCAGGCGGTCGTATGACTCTTCCTGATTTTCTCAACTGGGAGTCCTGACCTGTTACTTCTGGGAAACATTCTTCTGAATTACTCCTTGTAGAGTCCATAGGGTTAACTGTACCCCCATTACCCTCTACTGCCCCTTGCTCTGCCTCCCGGTCCCCTGCAGGTGCTGCTATCCCTTCATTATAAGGATGGATATCACTAGTTGCCCCACCCCCACCTGAAGGGTCTTCAAAATTCCCTGTGAACCTTGGCATGAGCTGATCTGCATGCCTTTTCCAATTAATGTTCCCAAAACTCTGCACTTGCACAGTGAAGTTCCTGCGGCCCAGGACCTCCCTAATTTTCCCTTCCACCCAGGGCTTTCCACTTCCAAAATTCCTTGCATATACTGCATCCCCCTCATTAAACAACAGTTCCTCTCCCTGAGCCAACTGACTGGCCAAGCTAGTTACCGATTTCTCTTTATTAGGATCTGTCTTTACTGCTTCCATGTGCACTTTAAAGTGTCTATTAAACAGTAATTCAGAAGGAGATTTACCAGTAGTAGAATGAACAGTTTTCCTTTGATTATATAAAAATCTACAAAGTCTTGTATTAATAGTACCTTCCGTAAACTGCTTTAACCCTTCTTTCAAGGATCTCGCTGCTCTCTCTGCTAGACCATTTGAAGAAGGATTATAGGGGGCAGGTGTTACATGTTTAATACCATTTTTCCGAAAAAAATCCTCCATTTCCACAGAAACAAAATAAGGAGCATTGTCTGAGACAATTATGTCTGGCAATCCAAAATTACAAAATGTTTTCCTTAGTAATTCACAAGTTACAGATGATGTGGTGCAATTACACACATGCAGGTCCAGAAATTTGGTGTATGAATCCACCACCACTAGGTAATATTTATTATCCATAGGTCCCGCATAATCTACATGAAGTCTAGACCAGGGTTTTCCAGTGCATGGCCAAGAAAGTACTGGGGCCTGTGGTTTCTGATAATTCTTAAAGCAAATATGACAATTTTTTGTTACCTCAGCAATATCCTGGTCTATTTTTGGCCACCAAACCCAACTTCTAGCTTCTGCTTTCATAGCATTTATGCCATTATTTATTTTATTTATTTTATTTATTTATTTATTTATATATATACAAGAAGGTACATTGGGTTTGTGAGAATACATTGGATAGTACAGTATTTACATTCTTGTAAAGCCACTAGTACGCGCAGCGTTTCGGGCAGGTCCTTAATCTAGCAGATAATTTTAAGTAGGTAATTTCAATCAGAATTGATAAATGATAAAGATACATTGCAAGAGAAAAATGAGATGAGAGAGATAAGTAGGTATATTAAAGCACATTGTTATATTAAAGCTCTGATTGATTACATTGACAGCTTGATTAGTAATTTAAACAAGATTAATAGACACCATACAGCAGATTGACAGCACATATAAGGCAGCAATGATCACAATGGTAAAGATGTTCAGATTGGGTACATAAGGATTGGGAGACTGGGTAGCAAAAGATACAAATAAGCAAGATTTATAAACACCATACAGCAGATTGGCAGCACATATAAGAAAACAGCAATGATCACAATGGTAAAGATGTTCAAATTGGGAACATAAAGGTTGGGAGATTGGGTAGCAATAGATACAGTGCAATTTTAAGGCAAAAAGTGAAAAAACTATGAAGATGAAATTAGGTACTTTTTAGTATTGATTTTGAATGATGTAAAAGTTGGACAGCTTTTCAATTCTGTTGGGAGTGAGTTCCATAAACTGGGCCCCTTTATTTGCATAGAGTGTTTACACAGATTAAGTTTAACTCTGGGGATATCAAAGAGATATTTATTTCTGGTGTGGTGATAATGGGTCCTATTACATCTGTCCAGGAAGAGTTTCAGGCAAGGATTTGCATTTAAGAACAGGGTTTTGTAAATGTAGTTGACACAAGAGAATTTATGGAGTGAGATTATGTTTAGCATGTTTAGGGAGTTAAACAAGGGGGCTGTGTGTTGTCTGAAAGCAGAATTTGATATTACTCTGATAGCAGATTTTTGCTGGGTGATGATGGACTTGAGGTGGTTTGCAGTGGTTGAACCCCATGCACAGATACCATAGTTGAGATAGTGATAGATTAGTGCATAATATAGAGAGATGAGAACAGAGTTAGGTACATAATATCTGATTTTGGAGAGTATACCAACTGTTTTAGAGACTTTCTTAGTTATGTGTTGTATGTGGGTACTGAAGTTGAGTCTCTTGTCTAGGAATATGCCAAGAAACTTTCCATCATTTTTATTGCTAATGTTTACATTGTCTATCTGAAGCTGAATTGCATTTGTAGATTTGCTTCCAAATAGGATGTAGTAGGTCTTTTCTATGTTAAGTGTTAGTTTGTTGGTTGACATCCATAAGTGGACTTTTTTTAGTTCATTATTAACAACATCATTTAGTGTATATGGGTTGGGGTTGGAGTAAATGAGGGTAGTATCATCAGCAAACAAAACAGGTTTCAGAATGTTAGAGACATTAGGCAGATCATTGATGTATATAAGAAATAGTAGGGGTCCCAAGATGCTGCCCTGTGGCACTCCAACGGTTATTGGTAGAATGGGAGAGATTATATTATTGATGGCTACACATTGGTGTCTATCACTAAGATAGGATTGGATATAGTCCAGTGCATGGCCTCGGATTCCATAATGATGGAGTTTACTTAAGAGGTAATCGTGATTAACAGTATCAAAGGCCTTTCTCAGGTCAATGAAGAGTCCAATTGGAAACTCATTTTTGTCAAGAGCTGAGTAAATTATATCAAGGAGACTAATAATTGCATCGTTGGTACTCTTTTGAGAGCGGAATCCAAACTGACAGGGGCTAAGAATGTCGAATTTTACGAGATAGGAGTAGAGCTGTTTGTAGATAATTTTTTCAAATATTTTTGATAGTATGGGTAGGTTCGATATTGGTCTATAGTTGTTTATGTCTGCCGGATTACCTCCTTTATGAACTGGCGTTACTCTTGCTTTTTTTAAGAATATCAGGGAAGGTATGACACTCAAGGGATTTGTTGAACAGCAGAGCTATAGGTGGCGCAAGGGCATGGGAGGCGCTCTTGTATACAATGGATGGGATTTCACTGATGTTCCCAGCTTTGGTTTTTAGTGAGTGTATGATGGACACAACATCTGACGGGCTGACTGGTGAGAGGAGAAGAGAGTTTGGATAGCTGCCTGAGAGATATGTGTTGATATGTGTCTGAGTCTGTGGGATTTTACTTGCAAGGTTAGCACCAATCGATGAAAAGAAGCTATTAAATTCATTCGCCATTTCTAAGTCAGATGACGGTGTAAGGCCATCGTTAGAGAGGGCTCTACACTTCGATGATGTTAGTGCCTTGATTGAAACTATTGGCAACAAATTCTCTTTTATTATACTTACTGAAACATGGTTGAAAGAGGATACTACTCAACTCTTTAACATGCCTAACTACTCAGCAATTCACAACTGTCGTCAACTTCAGAGAGGTGGTGGCACTGCTCTTTACTACCACCAAGAACTAACATGCTTAAAAGAAATTAGAACTAGAGACTGCTATGGGGAGTATATCTTCGCCAGCTTCAGAGTCAAGGGTGCCGAGTCTATCCTGTCTGTGGGTGCAGTTTATAGAATTCCCAACACTGATGTGTCTGAATTCAACTCAAACCTTAGAAATCTAATACTTGATAACAGACTGAACAAAAACCACCTAATTATCGCAGGGGACTTTAATATTGACCTCTGCGAGCCTGAACACCCTACTGCTGTTAGCTTCCTCAACTGTATGAATTCCTGCTTCCTCATACCCTTAATCACTAGACCTACTAGAATCACTGATAGCACTGCCACGACTCTAGATCACATCTGGACCAACATAACCTCTCCGCTTACTTCAGGTATAATCACCGATAGCACTACAGACCACTACCCCACATTTCTCTTAACTAACATTAGCACACCACCTCTAGAAACAAGGGAGTTAAGCTTTAGGCTGCACAATGAAACTGCTATAAACAATTTTATAACTGCTGCTGATAATGTCAACTGGGAGTCTGAGTTAGGTAACATAGGGGACATCAACCTAGCAGTGCAATCTTTTCTACAAACAACTCTTAGCCTTTATAACACCCACTGTCCTAGGCTTACAAAACAAGTCACAAGCAAAAGGCTTAACAATCCTTGGCTTACAAAGGGAATACTGAAATCCATTAACAAAAAACACGACCTTGAGAAGAAGTATAGGTTAGGAATTGTCTCCAAAGAATTCTCAAAGAATTACTCATTATTGCTTTCTAAGATAATTAGACGAGCCAAAACTAAATACTATGAAGATAAATTTACTCAAATAAAGAGCAACATTAAACAAACTTGGAGCACAATTTCACAAATATTGGGATCAAAGAAATCTTTAAATAACAAACCGACTCTCCTGTCTAATAACGATGGTCAGCTTTCAGCCTCTGATTCTGCTATTGAGTTCAATAGGTTCTTCTCTTCCATTGGTTCATCCCTTGCAAATGATATTCCATCTTCCAGTACTGACATTAAGGACTATCTTACAGGTAACTATCCACAGTCTCTGTACCTAAAGCCTATTAACTCCACTGACGTCAATGAGATAATCCTTTCCCTTAAAACCAAGTCTGGTGCCCTTGAGGAGATACCAACTTTAATATACAAAAAAGCCTCCAGATCTTTAGCCCCTGCTATTGCTTTGCTCTTCAACAAGTCACTTGAACTCCAAACCTTTCCAGATATTCTAAAAAAAGCGAGAGTAACGCCTGTCCACAAATGTGGTGACCCCACAGATGTTAACAACTACAGACCTATATCAATCCTGCCAAACTTGTCAAAAATTTTTGAAAAACTTATATATAAGCAGCTTTACTCATATCTAGCCAAACTCAATATACTTAGCCCTTGCCAATATGGCTTCAGACCCAAAAAAAGCACTAACGATGCACTTATTAGTATGCTTAACTCGATTCATACAGCTCTTGATAAAAATGAGTTCCCTGTTGGGTTATTTGTGGACCTGCGTAAAGCTTTTGATACTGTCAACCACCATAACCTTCTTCTTAAATTACATCATTATGGAGTCAGAGGACACTCCCTACAATACCTCGAGTCCTACCTTACTGACAGGGTCCAATATGTTTCTGTGAATAATACAATTTCTCCCACCCTACCCATCAACATTGGTGTTCCTCAGGGCAGCATACTTGGCCCTCTCCTCTTTCTCATCTACATTAATGACCTTCCAAATGCCTCCCAACACCTCAAACCAATTCTATTTGCTGACGACACAACCTTCATTTACTCCAGTCCTGACCCTCTTGCTCTAAATGCCACAGTAAATACTGAGCTAAATAAAGTCCATCTTTGGCTAACTGCCAACAAACTCACCCTTAACATTGACAAAACTTTCTATATTCTGTTTGGCAATAAATCCTCTAATCAAATAAATCTCAAAATAAACAATACCCAAATTTGTAACAAATTAGATGGCAAATTCCTTGGCATTCTCATTGACCACAAGCTGAATTTCCAGGGACACATTCTAAATATATCAAAAAAAGTTTCAAAAACTGTGGGCATTCTTTCTAAGATCAGATATTATGTACCACGCCCTGCCCTGGTGACTCTCTATTACTCCCTTATCTATCCTTATCTCAACTATGGTATTTCTGCTTGGGGTTCTACTACCCAAAATCACTTACGTCCTCTAATTACCCAACACAAAGCTGCTATTAGAACAATATCCAGCTCTGGCCCCAGACATCACTCGGTACCCCTACTCAAATCTCTGAATATGTTAGATATTAAGTCACTGCACATTCTCTCATGTGTATTATACATATATAAAACGCTAAACTATAATGCCAATCCTGATCTTAAAAGCTTCATAGAAGGTTGTAACAGAACCCATGAGCACCACACCAGAAATAAATACAGTTTTGATATTCTTAGAGTACGTCTTAATCAAACTAGAAATGCTCTACAAATCAAGGGGCCCAGAATGTGGAATGACCTTCCCAACCATGTTAAAGACTGTACCTCTCTCAACCAGTTTAAGATAAAAACTAAACACTACCTAATAAATTCCCTGTAATCTACCTCACTCCTCTATTGTCAACCCATGTCTGTTATTTTCTTTTTTTTAATCAACACTGTTTGTCAACCTATTGTATTTGTGCTGCTTTTTCAGTCATGTTCCCCCTTTTTTTTTTATCTTTATTTGTATTTGTTCTCAACACTTTTTATTCTTTATGCTCAATTAGTATGAAGTTCTAGATATTAATGTTTTTCTTGCCCGAAACGCATTGCGTAATAGTGGCTTTAGGCATTGTATGTACTAGCTCTATCTATATATCAATCCATTAATGTAACATCACTTGTATGTATATACCTTACCTGAATAAACATCTGAATCTGAATCTGAATCTGAGAGTGTTATCTGGTTGTGGGAGTGTTGTTTAGTTCCCAGGATATTAGAGATGGTATTCCATGTGCTTTTCATGTTGCCTTTTGCTTCTTTGAATCTAGTCTCATAATATGAAAGTTTTGCTTTTCTTATGATACTGGTAAGCACTGATGAGTACCTTTTAACTACTTCCTTTGAAACTAGGCCACTCCTAAATTTCTTTTCGTATTCATGTTTTTTGTTGATTGATTTAATTATGCCACTTGTGAGCCACGGGTTATTTTTTCTTTTATCAGTTACTTGTTTGGTAAGGAGGGGACAGTGAGTGTTGTAGAGGCTTAGAGTTTTGGAGAGAAAGAGGTTAGTTGATGAGTTTATATCCTGTGAATTATTAAATTCAGATTCCCAGTTAATATTGTGAAGTGCATTAGAGAGATTGCCTAAAGCTGATTCACTATGTAGCCTGAATGAAAGTTTCTTGGTTTCTGGTGGTGATGTGTCAATGTTTGCTATGAGGAAAGTAGGATAGTGGTCAGTTGTTCTGTCATAAATTATTATGGTCTACATGCAGCTGTTCCAAAATCTTACATCTCAGTTCCCCAGGCACCACCACTCTATTCCTATACAAGAGTACATCCTGGTGAATACTAAGGTCAGCCTTCCCTGCAGCATACTCTGACAATAACAAATTATCATTCCAACCATATTTGACATTTTTCAACAACAGACTTAATTTAGGATCTCTACCAGTTGCCTTCCTAATAGTCTGGAATGAAATATCCTCAAAAGACATAGATTCCACCAGGTTAACATACTCCACTGGAATACTGGAATTTAATTCTTCTGTCACAGACAATCTACTTAATGCATCAGCTACTATATTATCCTTGCCTGGCTTAAACTCTAAATCATACTCAAACTGCGAGAGTAGTAATGCCCATCTTTGAATTCTAGCATTGGCATTAACTGGAATCTGCTTACCTCTGCCAAACAATCCTAGCTGGGGTTTATGATCTGTTCTAGCAAGAAATTTCCTCCCCAGCAGAAAATACCTCAGTTTTTTTACAGCATAAATAAATAAATAAATAAATAAATAAATAAATAAATAAATAAATAAATAAATAAATAAATAAATAAATAAATAAATAAATAAATAAATAAATGTTTATTTAGGTAAGGTACATACATAAAGAGATTTTACAAAGTTTGTTGGATTAATAGATAGAACTAGTACATACAATGCCTAAAGCCACTATTACGCAAAGCGTTTCGGGCAGGAAAAACATTAATGACTAAAGCTTAATACCAAATAGCATATACCAAAGCTAAGGCTTCTTTATCTAACTGAGAATAATTCTGTTCCGCAGGAGATAATTTCTTGCTAGCAAAATATACTACTTTATCCTGACCATCTACTTCCTGTAATAATACACAACTCACTCCTACTGGGGAAGCATCTACCTCCAGTTTTAACGGGAGTCTACCTGTAAAATTAGTGAGCACTGGAGAATTTATCAATTCCTGCTTAATATTCCTGAATGCATTTTCCTCTCTTGCTGCCCACTTAAATCTAGCCCCTTTTTTCAACAATTCATACAAGGGTGCTAATTTTGTTGAAAAGTTCTTCACGAACTTACAAAAATATGTAACCATCCCAACAAAAGACTGTACTTCCCCAACTGATGTTGGGGCTGGGGCTTCTATTATAGCATTTATTATAGCAGCTACATTTTTGTGAGGAGTAAAGCCCTTGCCTGAAATATGGTACCCAAGATATTCAATGGCCTTGGTCTTCAACGTTGTTTTTCCCTTATTAATCTTCACATTGTGCTTTTGCAAAAGATTCAAAACTTGTTCTAATCTAGCATCATGCACTTCCTCATTCTCCCCACATACAATAATGTCATCTAACAAACTAGCCACACCTTCAATGTTAACTAACAACTGGGATATGAATCTCTGAAAAATTGCTGGAGACGAGGAGAGTCCAAAAGGAAGTCTTTTATACTTAAATAACCCCTTATGGGTATTAATCACTAACAATTTCTGGCTCTCCTCCTCTACAGGAATTTGCAAGTAAGCATCTTTCAGGTCAATCTTAGAAAAAATTGCTCCCTTGCAGACCACTGACAACAACTCATCTATCTTAGGTAAAGGGTACTTCTCACAGTGTATGCGGTTGTTCAGTTCCTTGAAGTCTGCACAGATTCTCAAGGATTTCCGATCTGCCTTCAACACTGGTACAATTGGGGCTGCCCACTCACTATGTGTAATTGGCTCTAAGATGCCTTCTGCCACATGCTTTTCCAGGGCTGATTCTACCAATTGCTTGTAATGAAACGGCACTATTCTTGCCTTGAAAAATTTAGGTGAAGCCCCACTTTTCAGGTGAATTTTTGCCACCATGCTATTAATTGGCTTATCTGCCTCCACTGAATATTTGTCTAACATTTGTTCGGCACTTTTAATTGTTTTAACTATCGACAATTCATCTAGGCCCGCCAAGAAAATTCCCACTTTTTCCATGAGATCCTTACCACATAGGCTAGGATTATGTGAATCCACTACATAAAAATCCTGGACAATTTCTTTTCCATTATAACCTACTTTTGCCGACACCTTGCCATAGACCTTAATCGGTACATTATCATAAGCACTTAAAGATTTTGTACCTGGTTTTACATTCAATTGCAAGGTATCTGCCCAATCTCTAGACAATGTTGACACTGCAGCACCAGTGTCCAGTTCCAAGGGAACTAACTTCCCATTAATTACAAAATTCACCACTTGTGGCTTCACTGAACATACCTTTTCTTTCACCGAATATAGTCGGTTTTCCTCACCTGCAGCTTCTTCAGACTGGTTACCTTCCTCTACTGCCTTGACCACAGTACCACTACCTCTTCTTCCTGCATTCCCTGGTCGTCTCCTCTCCCAGGCCTTGTTGTTTCTGTTCAGATATTCCCTACACACTCTCTGCAAGTGTCCCTCCTTGTTACAAAAGTTACATATATAGGCACGAAACTTGCACTTGCTACTTATGTGCTTGTATCCACAGTGTGTACATCTGGTCTGGCTCTGTACGACCATAATTTCCTGAGTAGAAGTCTTACTTCCAAAAGCCCTTTCCAGGTTCAATATCTTCTCGAGCACTGCCCATGAAGTCATCGATTGTAGATCCAAATTTTCTGCCACCAGGTTAGGGAAATAATTCTCCTTTTCCACTGCCATGAACAACTGGTCCCTAACCCTGCCGTCCAACTGTGCTCCGAAGTAGCAGTGGTTAGCCAAAGCCTTCAATTCCGCAAATAAATCCTGTACGGATTCCTGCTGCTTTTTCGTCCTCCTCTGGAAATCCATCAAACTCCTGTGATATGATGGTTTCACCACATACTGACGTTTAAGCAAAGCAATCAAGTCTACATAGGTCTTCGTGTGCGGTAGCTCAGGTGCACACAAATTTCCAAGAACACTATATGCTTCAGAACCCAGTGAAACTAAGAGTACCGCTTTCTTGTTGGCGTCCTCCTTAATCTCCCGGTACTGAAAGTTTGCTTCCAACAGGCTGAGCCACAGGTCCAACGAGATCTTGGCAGTGTTTAACGGCTCGATTGACATGGTAGCCATGGCCACGGTGTAGCACACTCCACTGTTATATGCGAAGCGTCCACTCGTCCACATGACGTACCCTGCACTGTCTTGATCCTCACACCACGTCTCGTACCCTGGCTCTCTGCCAGCGATGTTTAAATCTCGTCGCCACTGTTATGGTTTTGGTCAGACAAACAATCTTCGTGCACATGGTTTTATTCTCCGCCAGTAACCACAACAAAACAATTATCAGGTACATGAAATATTATTAACAAGATCATAAACAAAAGAGCATCTGCTCCAAACATGCTACCTCCAACATTTGTAGTCGTAGTTTCGTAGTTTTGTAGTTTCCATCGTATTGCCGGAACAACCGTGGACATCTTCAAGAGAAAACTGGACGATTTTCTAAGAGAAGTTCCGGATCAGCCGGGCTGTGGTGGGTACGTGGCCCTGCGGGCCGCTCCAAGCAACAGCCTGGTGGACCAAACTCTCACAAGTCGAGCCTGGCCTCGGGCCGGGCTTGGGGAGTAGAAGAACTCCCAGAACCCCATCAACCAGGTATCAACCAGGTATCAACCAGTACTCAATCCCAACAACACAGCTTTTAATCATAATGCTGGAGATTAAAAGCTTAATCTCGACCCCGTAGGAAGTTAAATCATGACTGTAACATGCTTGTGTCTGGACAGCACGAACTCCATAAATATAAGGATGATAAGAAATATAAGAAATATAAGGTTCAATACAGCGGTTTCCATCGTATGTTGTTCTCCGAATGCGTGGTACGTTTATCAGCCTCGAGAATTTTTGCTGATTGCAGATCAGCTGTAACGGCATCAGTCGTAGCGTCGTCACCTGTTGAATTAAAGTTTGACTCTGGGATTTCAAAGAGATAATTATTTCTGGTGTGGTGATAATGGATCCATTGCGTCTGTCCAGGGAGATTTTCATAGCAGCAAGAAATAAAGTTGGTAACCGAGTCCATTGCAATGATCTCCGCGAGGGATGCTGCATAAAATTTTTGGGCTTAACCGGCAGACAATAGGTCTGGCAATCCAGCAGCGAGGTGAGCTGCATAAAAATTCCGGGCTGAACCAGCAGACAATAGGTCTGGCAATCCAGCAGCGAGAGAGGCTGCAGAAAAATTCCGGGCTTAACCGGCAGACAATGGGTCTGGCGATCCAGCAGTGAGGGAAGCTGCATAAAATATCCGGGCTAAACCGGAGACAATTGGTCTAGCTAGGGTGGCTACACGGCCGCGAGGAGAACAGTGTTGGGCACACGCCGACACTGGGGAGGAACCTGGCTGCACATTTAGAACATATGATACCACTTTACCTTAGAGAAAGTTGAGTAGTCCTAAGAACACAGCAAAAGCAGACTATAACTACAGTACAGACAATTGGTCCACGTGTCGGTTGCTTGAGGGTTTTTTAGCTTGCAATTCGTTAAGTCCTGAGGGTCTTGAGAACACAGCAAAAACAGACTTTATCTACAGTACAGACGAATGTTCCACTTTTTTCTTTTTTGACTTGCGAAGCGGAGCGTGTCAGGAGCAGGAGAGAACGCATGACCTCTCCTCTGCCCTTTATATAGGCCCCCATTGCGCTGCGCACGTTGCGCCGCGGAACGCGCTGTGCAACTGTCTTTCTCCTCCATCAGAAAATCCTCCACATTCCTGTTTAATGCAGTGGTCATAAATTTGTATTCAAAATAATGTGTGTACAAGAACATATGAGTAATATACAATTGTGGGGACAGGAGTTACACAAACTCATGAAGCCATTATTACGTAAAGCGTTTCCCACAAAACTTGCAATAATTTAGAAGAAAATGTAATTAAAGGTGTGACGGGGTAAGCACTTAATACTAAAAGGGAAGTAAGCTAACAAAAATTAATAATTTTAAGAAAACACAAATGAATATAATAAAAAGGTGATACTTAATAATGACTGGTATAGACTATTACATTAATGAGTCGGTAGTTCTAGCAACAGTACAGTACTTTATTTACATTAATAACACAATGGAAATACTAAGGTGTAATTTAGAAAAGAAACTGGACTTTTTCTCATAACATTTTCTTGGAACTTAACAGAAATATAGTATAAGTTATGGTTAATGAGCCCCTCCGTGGTGCCTCCTTGCCATGGTGAGGAGCTCACGTACACCTCCCTGGGACAGGTGTGGGTTGCCTGTGCCCCCTCTCCTGCCCCCTCTTTGGGTGGTGGACGTGCTGAAGGGCACCATGTAGGGGCCTTGTGAGCCATCGGACCACCCGCTGGAGGGGTCGCCTGTGAGAGGCTGCCCTGAGTGGATGGTTGGGTGTCCAGGCTGGGGCGATAGGGGGACTGGGGTCTTAGCACCAGTGTGGGAGAATGAACGAAGTAGTAGGACTCCCCTGTTGAAAAGGGGGAGCACCGCTGGGAAGACACACCCTTCCTGCACTGGCCCGCGCTCGGCCTCCCTGGCTGCCCTGGTAGGTGGTATCCCTTGGTTCCGGGTCCCATCCCTTGTATATTGGTTTGCTATATGGATGACGACTTGACTACTCCTAACCAGGCTCATGGGGTGGGCGACCAGGCCCCTGAGTCGGACCGTCCTGGAAGACCGGGATCTGTAGCTTCCGCTACAGATCCCGGTTTAGGCCCAGACCAGACTCTTCCTCCCTGCTCCCCTCCCTCCTCTGTGGTTGGGTCGAGCCCCAAGCCTGCTGTGGTGACCGTCTCGTCCCCTTGCACGGCTCCATCTCTTCTTGTGACTACTGCACCTTTCGACCGTCTCTCTCTACGGGTTCTGATCGCCGTACCCGCCACGGCCGCTGTCGTATGCTCCCTTCCCATCCTACTTCGTTCCATGCTTTGTTTGGTCCTACTACGTGGACTTAGTACTTTGACCTCCAACCTTTGGACCCAACTCCTCCTGGCGATTTTTCCCTAAATATGCATCTTGTCGATTCCGTGGATGCCTCTGTCACCTTCAACCCCACTCGTCTTGGTACATGTGTCGTTGCTGCTCCTTCTCAGGATGCGGCCACTCGCTTGGCTGCCTTATCCTGCCTTGGCGAAACCCCTGTTCGGGTCTCGAAGAACGCTCGGTTGAATGCCAGTGTGGACACTGTTCTCCTCCCGCACCATGTTGCGACCGGTGTTAGCATTCTGTCCTCCAGGTGGATACATTTACTCATCCCCCTCGTGGTCATCGCCGTCTGCCTCTTCGGGTTGTGAAGGTTACCTTTGATGGTAGGACCCTTCCATCCTCTGTTATTCTCGCTGGTGCCAGGTGCTCCGTTCAGGAATATATTCCATCTCCTCGGCTCTGCAGTAAGTGCAGGAAGTTTGGGCATGGTACTCTCAAATGCTCTAGTCCTGTCTCTCTCTGTCCCCCTGTGTGGAAGCGAGGGTCACTCTAAGTTGGAGTACACTTCTCCCCAGGCCCGCTGCCTCAATTGGGGTGAGGCCCACCCTACCTTCTCCCGTGCGTGTATTCGTTACAAACTTGAGGCGGCTGTCCTCAACTTGAAGCACCGGGACCGTTTGTCTTTTCCTGAGGCTCGGCGCCAAGTTATTTAATTATTTATTTATTTATTTATTTATATACAAGAAGGTACATTGGGTTTGTGAGAATACATAGCATAGTACAATAATTACACTTGTAACACGGGTTCGGGTTCCTCTCTCTACTTCCTTCTTTCTTTGCCCTCTACCCGTATTCTTACTTATTATTCTCTACCAAGGGACTCTAAAACTTTTACCAAAGCCAACTCCACGCCACGTGGTCCTAAGACGATTGACCGACTTAGGATTCTACACCCAGTATGACGTGACCTAAGCTCTGAACAAAACCCTAGAGTCACCTCTGCTGCCACCACCAGACCAGCTCTACAGAGCAATGATCGAGGTCTGGATCGATCACGCTAATTAATCAACCTTGGGGCTTGATCCCCACTAGTAGTTTATAACCTCGGAAACTTGAGTGTGGAATTAATTAGATGGGGATGATGACTTCCGATCCGATGTTAGAATCGGCGCCCAATGCAACTCTGCCTCGTGTGGACCACGTGACCAGGACAAGTTTACACATAACCAAATGGAAACAATAAAATGCAAATTAATATTAACAAATTTAATTTATTAAAAGAAAAACTAAAACAAAATCTAAATGTGTTCACTCCCTATCACTTTAACACTCCCTACTTGACCTGAATGGCAAATGAGAAGACTATTTCTATACATAACCATAGCAACTATACCTCTATGTTTTCCAGCTAAGATGTTGTGCTGGTCTTGGGGAGAGGTAAGATGGTTGACCTCTCCCAGCTGCTCCCGTATTCACACTGATTTTTTCCTTGTCTGGACTACCCCAGACAGAGTATTGTATTGTTCCGCATCGCTTACCCAGTTACTTTAGCAAGGTTAAGTTATAACAATTAAACTCTGTTGTACTTAATTGATCCAGACTGGTTGAATTATTTTACTGAATTAAATTACAAACATCTAACGGCAGAGCTGTTCCCGATCCCCAAAAATGGTTATTAAAACTTTGAGAAATAGTAGACCTGTCAACCCCTGATGACCTATGACCGCCGGTCACTCCGCTTTAAAAGTTAGATCTGATTCGTGACGTCACTGATGGTGACTTAAACTCAATAATTAGAATACTCTTGATATTGTATCCAGTACTATTATACAATACAATTTTAATGCAAAATGAATAAAGGCTAATTTTCTCTAAATTACTGAATACTATAGGATGATTCATTATACGCAGTTATGAACAAAGCGTCGGTTATTTCCACCGCGAATTCCCCTGGGGGTCAGGTCACCATGCGGCTCAGCTTCCCATTCTCTTTTGTCGATAAACCACTCTGGATAATTCTTACAACAGCCTAGTTTGTTACAACCCCCCCGCACAAGCACTTAGTAAACCTTGTTAATTTGTTAAAATTCACGAGGTTTAGTATCCAAACCCACAATTCAACTCATGCCACAAACAAAAGCTAACCTAACTAATAAAATTTGACAAATAATAGTCCAACATCATAATGAACATGTTCATATTTCATAAATTTCTCAGCTGTCAACTGACAGCAATCCTCTAATATCAGGAAACATACATCCTATCCTTACTGACATAGCTAAATAACATGTCCCTACTCTACCATCAAAAACTAGCTATTAAACTCTCTTGGCTCTTCACTAGCCAAGTCCATGTGTCATCTAGAGCCGGCCACACCGTGCTCAAACAAACATTAAAGTATATCTTCAGACTGAACTTTCAGTCATCCGGGAGCGTACTACGGAACTATCAAGCTCACATCCGTGTACTAACCACTCCCCATCAATGTCAACCTTGACATGCTAAGGAACACACCTAACGTTTATTACATGTATCTAAAAATATAAAAAAAAATTCCTATACTATATCACAGGTTTCAGCTGACTGCACAGCCAAGTGTTCTCACTCACTAGAAGTGTCAATGTTTATATTGGTCCGCCTCTCCTGTGTTCAAACATTCTGAAAAAAATAGCACAACATAATTTTCCATAACCGTTTGTTCTGGGCTGAGACAATTACACAGGGGCTTCGATTTTGATTACTGACCAATTTATAGCGTAAAATTTTCATATATACCAGAATTATTTTAAATCTGTTTTTCAACATTTAAAAAGTATTGATTCTAAATCTGTTTTTCAACATTTAAACAAAAGTGTCCAGATGTTCTTTACACAGATGTTCAGAGCCAACTTTGTTGTTTGTATCAATTGTTCATATTGAGTAATCGAAAAAAAAAATCGATGCTGCTGGATGCTGAATGTAGTCGCTGACGATGACGGTGTCGATCTTGCTTCTCCCCATGTGTAGACATCAATACCTGGTCCTCTTGTACTCCCATCCGGTACTCCTGAATGACGACAGAGTGTAGTAGAGCGGAGTGCCAAGTGACAGCTGTAGAATACTGTTACTTCGGCCATTAATCTTGCTCTCGACAGTCCACACGCCTTCATATCAATCACAGTTCACACGGCAGTCTTGATGTTAAACTTGACGTCGCAGATGACCACAGCAGAGCAGGACTGGATGTACCAACAGTGTCTCTTAGCAGGAGTGGTGTCAGAAGGTCGTAGAGGCGGGTTGCTTGTTTGCAGAACAGGTGAATCTCGTCTTCCATCATTGCTCACGTCATCTCAGGCGTTTCTTGATGTCACCAGGTTACTAGGCCGTAGACACCAACTGTGCATACCCTCGTACCGCCGACTTTAGGCCAAAGGAGACAATTTTGCGACCTTCTATTGGCGAGTCCCGGTACTCTGTAGGGAAACCGTGCCTTCCACCTGTGACCGCCTTACTTCCGCTTTCTTGTTACTTCAGATGACGTAATCATTAATCTTCCGGCGAAATTCTTGAGTACTGCTACGTGCTTTCCATTTCTTGACCTCTCCTCCAACACTGCTGGAATGGCTGCAGTCTTGATGACGCAGCAGGTGGGTAGTGGTGATCTCGAGACAGCTACCCCGGCGTTGTATGGCACCTCCGGTGACTGCTATAATGTGGACAGCTCGCTGGCCCTGACAACCTCGTTAGTGACGTGAGGCGTCGGCCGGGTGACTCTTGGACAGTCACTCATCCCCAAAGTAACTGATGTATGGGTTACTGGGTCTGGTGGGGGGAGGGCTTTGTGTAACGTGCCTCCCCCCTCGGTCTTTACAGACAAGGGTTCACGTGTGGCTGGAACAACTGGGTCGGTGTACCAATCAGACCTGGGAACAGACAGACACAACACAGCGGAAGCATATACTCTGGGTTTGGTGGAGGTGGAACCCCAGAGCACGGTAAAAGTTGCTACCTGAGTCAAGTATAGACATAGTACATCTCATTGCCTTTACAGGAAAATCTAATGAATACTAAATTATACTAACCAAGGAAGTTACTTTACTGTATAGCGCGAGATCTCGTCACCATAGGGTGGCGAGACTGCACCTGACTACTGATGAGCGATGACAGAGGGTCATCCTCATCTTCTGACTCGTCGGTGAAGCCATGAGTCAGCACTGCTGAGTCAGGAACTAGACCCGCTGAAGGCAGTTCTAATTCCTCTCTAGCATGATAATGTTTCAATTTATTTACGTGAATTGTCCTTTCCACCTGGTCCTCGAACACTCCTTTTATAACAAGATTAACCGGCCCCGCCCTTTTAATTACTCTATATGGTCCTCGCCACCTCGGAGCTAGTTTCCTGCTCTGATTGGCGGGCGCAGCCTCATTCACTCTCAATACGAGGCTTCCTTCCTTCAACTCAAGAGGGCGCACTTTCTTGTCATAAAAATGAGCATACCGAGTCCGTGCCTTCTTGGACGCTTCAGCTGCAATATTCCATGCATTTCTCATTTTACCAAGGACCTCTGAAGGATAGTCCTCCCCGTATGCAACATTATGTCTGTTAAGCAGACCTGAGGGGAAATTGCATGAATTACCAGTAAACAAATGAAGTGGTTGGGTGTTAATTGATTGGTGGATGGCAGTATTCAAGGCGAACTGAACATAGGGTAGGTGTTCATCCCAGGTGTTTGCATCATGTTCAGCAAGGATTGCAAGCATATCCTTGACTGAACGATTAGTCCGTTCCGTCATTCCGTTTGCTTGTGGGTGGTAGGCCGTTGTAAAAGCCGAAGTTGTCTCTAAAATCTTACAAACTTCTCTAAATATATTCCCATTGAATTCTTGACCCCGGTCAGAGACTAAAACTTTAGGAGGTCCGAATACAGTAACGAACCTACGCAAGAACGCATCTGCAACCGTACGAGAATCCTTCTGAGGTAATGCAACTAGTGTAGTGTATCTAGACAGATGGTCAACTAGCACCAACACGTATCTGTTACCCGCATGACTGTGGTGTAAATCAATCAGATCGGCCCCCACACGATCTAACGGTTCACGAATTTCAGGAAATTCCTGAAGTGGGGCTTGTACCTTAAGGGTACCTTTCCTCCTCTGGCAACGAGGGCACGACTTCACGAAATTGATTACCTCAGAAAGTAATCCTGGAAAATAAAATAGAGACTTTGCTTTTAAGTGCGTTTTAAAGATCCCCGGATGCCCTGCAATTTTTGAAGCATGTGCGAGCTTTAACGCTGATGACCGCAACGCGTCCGGAATAACTAGCTGAAATACTGCCCTATCATTCTGGCTATTAACATAATACAGGACGCCCTGTTTCATTTCAAAATCATGTATAGGTAAATTCTTTTTCTTTTTGGGGTATTTTCCTCCCTCTAAATACTCAATAATCTCTTTCCATCTAGGCTCGTTCATCTGGTATTCTCTCATTTTATCCGATGGAATGGTTTCAATATTTTCACTAATCTGCATTGCCGCTATATTTCTACTTAGCGTATCTGGCACAACATGTGCTGGACCAGGCTTGTACAAGATCTGGAATGAGTGGGCCGAAAGTTCGTGAGACCAGCGTGACATTCGTGGGCATTTCGTTCGCTTTTTAAATATGTGTGTTAACGCTCGATGGTCTGTGTAGATTACAAAATGCCGCTGAAATAGGTAAGGCTCGAAATACCTAACTGATTCTACTACTGCCAGTGCCTCCCGATCCGTAGCTGAATAACGAACTTCAGGTCCTTTGACCTTCCTACTGAAATAGGCTACTGGATGGGGTAAATTATCTGCGTCTCGCTGAATTAAGCACCCGCCAATAGCAATACCGCTGGCGTCAGTGTGCACTTCCCACTCTTTCTCAAAATCAGGAATAGCCAATACCGGTGTCGTGATTAGTTGGTCTTTCAGTTTGCGATAGGCCTCGTCATGTTCAGATTTCCACACAAACTTCGCATTTTTCTTTGTCAGATCAGTCAGGGGTGCTGAAATGCCAGCGAAACCTTCAATATGACGACGAAAATATCCGGCCGCCCCCAAAAACCTACGCACGTCCTTTGCTGTCCTTGGAGTAGGCATGTCAGCAATGGCGCGGCAAGAATCTGGGTCAGGGCGGATACCGTCTGGGCACACCTGGAACCCCAGAAATTTGAATTTCTGAGCCGCCAAGGTGCACTTCTGAACATTCAGCCTGAAACCTGCCTGATCTAACAACTTCAAAGTCTCAGTCAAGTCCTGTAGGTGTTCCTCAAACGTCCTGGAATATATCACAACATCATCCAGGTACGCTAAAGAATGCCTACCCAGTACCGGACTAAGGATAAAGTTGATGGCCCTCTGAAACGACGAAGGCGCTGTCTTCAAACCAAACGGCATCCTACGGAATTGATAAGTGTGCCTACCATCCGAGAATGCTGTTTTTTCCCTATCTTGTTCTGCCACCGGAATCGCCCAATACGCCGATTTTGCGTCAAGAGTTGAGAAATACTTAGCAGCACCAAATTGATCTATTATCTCCTGTATTCGGGGCAACGGATACACATCACCCTTAGTTAGTTCGTTCACCTTCCGGTAGTCAACACAGAAACGATAACTACCGTCCGGTTTCCGAACTAGCACAACAGGAGAGAGCCACGGTGACGTACTAGGCTCTATCACGCCCTGTCTCAACATTTTCTGGCACTCCTCCCTGATAATGTTCTTTGCCTGTTCCGGCAACCTCCACTGTCTTGTGTACACAGGCAAATGGTCACCAGTTGGAATGGTGTGCTCGATCTTATCAAGGAGACCAATCTGGTCATCCTCTGTCGCAAACAATTTCGGGAATTTTCGTAAAACTCCTCTCAGTGCCTTCCTATCCGCCTGTGCAACATGTTGCAAATCAAGTGCTGAAATTAATTTTTCCACTTCCTCTACATTCTGTGCAACATTTCTCGTCTGGTATTGTACTTTGGATGGTGTTTTAGTGTTCAACATATTTAGTGCACTACATTGTGCAGTGACGGCTGGCGTCTCAGCTGACTCATGGTGAAAGATTTCTGTGTCCTCCACCATGGTTCCCTGAGATACCCTATCACCTGCCCTGAAGCGAAAAGTCTTATGTGAAAGATTGACAACTGGAATGAGTGCACCTTTATCGAGCACTACAACTAAGTGATGAGGAATTAATAAACTATCACATCTCCCAGCCACCTGAAGGGTGGTACCTGGTTGTATGTGACGTCCCACGGCTACTTTAATAAATTTAACAGAATGTGGTGGGCAACTCTGTTTAGTCAATGCATGCAATGCGCATGACCTCTTAACTGTGTCTGGAAGAGACTTAAAAATCAATTTTGGATAGTGCGCATTATATTTCAGCTTCCTCTTAATTGAAGCTACAACTGGGGGATGGTCGATCATCTCCACTGGGTAGGAAGTCTGTCCCAACTGCAACCTGCAGTTCCTAGCCCCTTTTTGAGCAGACAAGGAATAATTAAATCGCGACAGAAAATCAGTTCCCATTAAGATGTGACCAGGAAAATCAAGGTTCTCTACGATCGTACATGTGTGAGGCTGCAATGCCCCATCAATCTCAAAATTAACTGTACCTTGACCTACGATCTCAATCTTTTCCCCATTGACTGCTGTTAATGTCTTTGCGCAACGTTGAAGACGTGCATACTTAAAATTGCTGAAGGCTGACTTTTTAATTACCGTTGCCTGGCTTCCTGTATCAACAAAAGCTGTCAATCTCACACCTTCCACTTTCACCTCAAAAGTAGGCCTACCATCACTAGGAGCCTGCTTTCATGCTTTCGTAGGAGTGACTTCGCAATCCCTCTGTATATGCCCGCGCTTCCAGCAGGAGTAACACGTCCGCGGATCTCTGTTGTTACCCCGCGCAGGGTGGCTCGAACTTGCAGCTGAGGGCTGCTTCCCGCCTGATGAACCCGCGCCACAGTTCCTCGGCTTGGCTCCCTCGCCTTTACTTAACGCCTCTACGTATGGCGACAACTGAGTGCCCGGCGTCTCCGTGCGCATCTGCCTGTCTAAGGCTGTGGCGGCCTGGGGTTGGGGTTGAGGTATGGTGTGGGTGGCCTGGGGTTGGGGTGTGGATGGAGGTTGGGGTTGAGGTATGGTGTGGGTGACCTCAGGCTGGGGTGTGGATTGAGGTTGGGGTGGGTATGGGGTGGCCTGGGGCTGGAATGGGTATGGGTATGGGTATGGGGTGGCCTGGGGTTGGAATGGGTATGGGTATGGGGTGGCCTGGGGTTGGAATGGGTATGGGTATGGGGTGGCCTGGGGTTGGAATGGGTATGGGTATGGGGTGGCCTGGGGTTGGAATGGGTATGGAGTGGCCTGGGGTTGGGGGAACGGTTGGTATGGGAACTGAGGATGGGGTTGGTATGGGAATTGAGGATGGGGTTGGGGTTGTTGTAGTGACGGGTGAGGTGTACCTAGGTGGTCCCCAGTGGTGTCGGAAGAGGTGCTGTCCTCTACACTTCCACTTCCACTCCCACTGGTCCCCACTGACTGGTCATTATCTGGGTTAAACATTTTCTGTGATTCCTGGTGTGCCACGTCTCTTCTAAACTACCCTTTAGTACACCATCGACCCGGACTCACTACAACCGTGATCTTACACAAATAAAAAAAATCACAACTCTATTCTAAGAGAAAACTACTAAATTCCAAAATAGGAAATACAACGATTTATCGAGAGAATCGCTGAAGTGAATCCAATGAATGAGTGTCTGCCCCGCACTCGTGTCTGACCGTGAAATATCCCGCAGTTCTATTGCTAAAACCTAAGTCCTTTACGTTAAAAAAAAAAAAATTAAAGAATCTAATTTATATAAAACAAATTAAGTGATAACGCAACTAACGCGCAGCACTCGTGATGGATTAATAAAGAATATTTACTGTACTTGAATACTAAACGCGCTTGAAGTGAGCAGCGTGGCCCCTGATGACTGATGGAGCGGGACCAGCTGCGCTGAAAAAAACTAAGTCCCGCGCTTTTTCGCTTAAACGCTGAAAAATCAAAATTTTTGTTCTGAAAGAAAATAACTAGTTTTACGTTAATAAACCGCTCTAGCGATTAATATAGACACCCAGGACCTATATATGCTTACCAAAAATTGAATTTTTATCAAAAACTGCGTTTTTACTCAATTGCTGGACTCTGCCAATTTTTCTGACTCCGAGGGAAAAAAATTTCTATCACCCCCAAATATCACAAAACTCCTTTAATTCACAAAAATTTGGGTTTCTCGTTCCCAGATATAAATACGTTATTATTTACTACTGACGTTGTATACAGAACAATACTGACACATCGGGCGGTTTCAACACTCACTAATTCGAATTTTCGTCAAAATCCGAGATTTTCACCTCAAATGGACTCTGACAAAATTACAACACGATTTTCTCGAAAAATAACTAAATTCGGCAAAAATGTAATTATCACTGTTTAATGCTTTACGAACAGAATTACGTCCCTTGCGCGCACTAGAGAGTAATACTGGCCCCAGAATATACACAAAACATGAAAATTAGAATTTCCGCCAAAAAGTCAGATTCTAGCCCAAGCTGGACTTAGAAAATTTTTCACCTACGTTTCTACTGAAAACAGAATTCTAAGTCTACAAACACAATTCTACCGTCTTACTGGTAAAAACTAGAAACTATCACTCGCATCGACTGGGGAATCCTAATGACACCCAGATCATACACGTGACCCACGAATACAAATTAATTACAGTTAACGAGTTTCCGACATCGACTTAGCCGAAAACTTATCCCAAAATACTTAGAAATATACCACGGACTCTATTAAGCATTTACACGCAACTTATTATCCCTTAAACTCCTTCACTTATCTATCGTGACCGACATATAGCCCTAAGTCCAGAGGATTAACAACGCCTCTGACTTAGACTAACAGAACAGGGAATAACAAAACTTAACGTACGCACTTAGCCTAATATGCAAGAAAATGCTAAACACTTGGAAAAATTTTAACCGGGGATTGAATTTAGGGGAAAAAATTAATCTAGAACAACGCAAATAAACTGAAATTACTTTATAAATTTAAGTATACTTAATTCAAAAATGTACTCGACTTAATCTTATAATTGCTCCTACCGGCTCGCCGTACCACACCTAGCCTAGGGGCCACACCCTCTAGGTTCCAACAGAGCGACACGCAGCTTTCAGCAACAATTATGACTAGGGACGACTCAACCTCCACTAAGTGTGCGATCACTTAGTTGTTGAATCGCTGCTAGGTAGGTTACTAGTCCGTCCCTCGGAGGCCGCAACGCCCTTCACGGATTACGTTTTTCCTAGCGTTTTGGGTCGTCTAATAACGCCCTCGGACTATCTATTGGCGTCCCACAGATATATCCGCCCCCGACAGCCCTCAAGGAACTGCTGTTGAGAGTATGGTGGCTCCCAACACCTCTGAATTAATTGCAATGGGTCGAGTATGGTACCCAGTCCAACCAACTCGGAGCGGTCTCCTTTTCAATAAATCTAATTTTAACAGCCTAATCTTACTAACTAACCTTAATCATATCAGCCCGCATGACCCAAGATTCGCCAATCCCCACTCAAACGCACTGTTGTGGGGCGCACTGCTAATCCTGGCCCGCGGCTGTCTCCTTAGCATCCGCGCACGTGTTCGAACGGCTAGACGCGTGAGCCTTTCAACAATTTCAAACAAAATTGTTGAAACCACCGCTGTGCACCATTGTAACACGGGTTCGGGTTCCTCTCTCTACTTCCTTCTTTCTTTGCCCTCTACCCGTATTCTTACTTATTATTCTCTACCAAGGGACTCTAAAACTTTTACCAAAGCCAACTCCACGCCACGTGGTCCTAAGACGATTGACCGACTTAGGATTCTACACCCAGTATGACGTGACCTAAGCTCTGAACAAAACCCTAGAGTCACCTCTGCTGCCACCACCAGACCAGCTCTACAGAGCAATGATCGAGGTCTGGATCGATCACGCTAATTAATCAACCTTGGGGCTTGATCCCCACTAGTAGTTTATAACCTCGGAAACTTGAGTGTGGAATTAATTAGATGGGGATGATGACTTCCGATCCGATGTTAGAATCGGCGCCCAATGCAACTCTGCCTCGTGTGGACCACGTGACCAGGACAAGTTTACACATAACCAAATGGAAACAATAAAATGCAAATTAATATTAACAAATTTAATTTATTAAAAGAAAAACTAAAACAAAATCTAAATGTGTTCACTCCCTATCACTTTAACACTCCCTACTTGACCTGAATGGCAAATGAGAAGACTATTTCTATACATAACCATAGCAACTATACCTCTATGTTTTCCAGCTAAGATGTTGTGCTGGTCTTGGGGAGAGGTAAGATGGTTGACCTCTCCCAGCTGCTCCCGTATTCACACTGATTTTTTCCTTGTCTGGACTACCCCAGACAGAGTATTGTATTGTTCCGCATCGCTTACCCAGTTACTTTAGCAAGGTTAAGTTATAACAATTAAACTCTGTTGTACTTAATTGATCCAGACTGGTTGAATTATTTTACTGAATTAAATTACAAACATCTAACGGCAGAGCTGTTCCCGATCCCCAAAAATGGTTATTAAAACTTTGAGAAATAGTAGACCTGTCAACCCCTGATGACCTATGACCGCCGGTCACTCCGCTTTAAAAGTTAGATCTGATTCGTGACGTCACTGATGGTGACTTAAACTCAATAATTAGAATACTCTTGATATTGTATCCAGTACTATTATACAATACAATTTTAATGCAAAATGAATAAAGGCTAATTTTCTCTAAATTACTGAATACTATAGGATGATTCATTATACGCAGTTATGAACAAAGCGTCGGTTATTTCCACCGCGAATTCCCCTGGGGGTCAGGTCACCATGCGGCTCAGCTTCCCATTCTCTTTTGTCGATAAACCACTCTGGATAATTCTTACAACAGCCTAGTTTGTTACACACTCTTGTAAAGCCACTAGTACGTGCAGCGTTTCGGGCAGGTCCTTAATCTAACAGATAATTTTAAGTAGGTAAATTCTATCAGAATTAATAAAATGATAACAAATACATTGCAAGAAAAAAAATGAGATGAGAGAGAGTAGTAAGTATATTAAAGCACATGGTATATTAAAGCTCTGATTGATTACATTGACAGCTTGATTGGTAATTTAAACAAGATTAATAGGCACCATACAGCAGATTGACAGTACATATAAGAAGACAGCAATGATCGCAATGATAAAGATGTTCAGATTGGGTACATAAAGATTGGGAGATTGGGTAGCAATAGATACAGTGCAGTTTTAAAGCAAAAGGTAAAAAACTATGAAGATGAAATTAGGTACTTTTTAGTATTGTTTTTGAATGATGCAAAAGTTGGACAGCTTTTCAATTCAATAGGGAGTGAGTTCCATAGACTGGGTCCCTTTATTTGCATAGAGTGTTTACACAAATTAAGTTTGACTCTGGGGATATCAAAGAGATATTTATTTCTGGTGTGGTGATAATGGGTGCTATTGCATCTGTCCAGGGAGAGTTTCAGAGCAGGATTTGCATTTAAGAACAGGGTTTTGTAAATGTAGTTGACACAGGAGAATTTGTGGAGTGAGATTATGTTTAGCATGTTTAGGGAGTTAAATTTGTAAGGCGTTAAAGTTAAATTTGTAAATTAGGGAGTTAAATTTGTAAGGAGTTAAATTTGTAAGGGAGTGCTTTGTAAGGCACTCATTTATATAGAGGTTGGTTTTTTGCTTAGCAGCTGATTGTATGAGATCAAACTTAACAGAGGGATTTGCAAGTTTGATGAGCATTCTCCTACTGCTACGGGAACTGTTTTTATCTATCCTGATAGCTGATTTGATATCAACATTGACTCTGATCTTTGAATTAATTAGGGTGTGGGCTATGTTACAACAATTCTTACCTTGTTGTTCATCAGGTAAATCAGTAGAGCTAATTATCAGGGAGTCATGAAGTTGTTGCTGCTCTAGGTCATCTTCGGAAGCCGCCTGGTGAATCTGAAGTAGATTTATTTGTTTTTCCAGCTTTTGAAGGAGGTCACTTTGAGCTGAGTGGGTTTCCTCGGCTTGAATCTTTTGTATTTGATCCCTTACGTCATTTGCAACAGTTTGTAAGTTGAGAATTTCTTGGTTGTTGTTCGTCGACGATTCAAGGAGGCGGTCTATGGTTTGTTGTTGTTGGGTGACTGTGGCTTGGAGGGCCGAAACAGCTTCAGATTGCAGGAGCACAAGGCTGTGCAGTTTCTGCAGCCATGGGTTACTCCTCAGAGGTTTGAAGTTTAGACAGGGAGCCATAGATTGAATGAATTCTAAAGCTTGAGATTCAAGTTGAGTTGAAGGGGGGGGGGGGGGGGGGGAGTGAGGAGGGGGAGCGGATGCTCGCGTGGTGCGCTCTTCCTCTCCTCGTCCTTCCCGCCTTCCTCAGTCTCACAACCGTTTCCGAGCCTTAGACCCGGACACGCCCACTACCACCTCCCCTGTTTCCCTCCGTTCTGTCCCGAAGGGTCCCCCTCCTGGTTCTCTGTCTAGGGCTCCCCTTCTTTCTACCCAGTCTGTCACGTCTCCTGTGTCTTTTATTTCCTCTCCTTCTAGTCCTCCTTCCCGTCCTTCTCCTCCGTCTCCTGGCTCTCCACGCCGCCTGACTGTGCGGGCCGACGTCCATCGCTCTTCTGATGGTTGTGTTGTTTGCTCTCGCTCTTCTTCTCCTACCGAGACACTGGAGTCTGTTGCCCAGTACGTTGCTGCTGGGACGCCTGTCTCTTTGAGTCAGAAGCGGAAACCTGGCTCCTCTCCTTCCTCCTCCTCTGTCAGTAAGAAAGCTTCTCATTCTTCTTCACCCCCTATCTCTGATTCTATCGTTCCTTCCCCTCCCGCTTCGGTGGTGGTGCCCCCTGTTTCTACTGATGTTCATGATTTTCCCCATGAAACTGACAGAGAAGACTGTACTGCCATCGTGATCCAGGAATTGCGTACTAAGTTGAATTATTCAATCGAAGCAAGAGACATTAAGTCAGCTTATAGAGTGGGTACCAAATCATCTGGTACAAACAACAGAAAGATACAGGTGAAGTTAGATAGCTGCTCCCGCAAGTCAGACCTTATCACTGCTGCAGTCGCTAGGAAATCCAAGGTTTATGTGAACGAATGTCTTACCAGATTCAGACAAAATCTCTTATTTAAACTACGTGGAATTTGCAATAGATCCACTGCTATTAAACATTGTTTTGTGCGCGATGGTAAAATAATAGCTAGGAAGACTGACTCTGGAAAAACTTATGTCATAACCACTGAGGCACACCTCACTTCTTTCCTGGATGACTGTGGGATATCAGCTGAATAACCAGAACATAATTTGTAGTCTCACATACAACCAAAGTGTACTTAAGCTCTGCCTTTCCTTTCCAAAGGTGTTTATTTTTATTTTTATTTTATTTTTTTTTTTTTGTTTATCATCTTTGCCTGTTTTATACTCTTAATTATTTGTTCTTAATTAATCCCCTTGTCACTAAACCTAGGGCTTTTTATTACCCTGTTAATTAACCATTACTAAGCTAATTATCTTCAAGATCATTTTTTTATGATTATTATTTTTCTTATTATTTTTTATTTTACATTTATATTGTCAGTCTCTAATGATTTTTTGTGTTTTATTTTATGTAACTTCTGTGTCCTTCCTGGCTATCTATTGGATCTTTATTTTACTTCTAAATTGTTACTATTTTATTGTATTTGCTTTTATTCTTGTGTTTTGCTTTATCGTGTATCTTGTATCGTGATCCCTCTGCATCTCTATGCACACTGATATTGATCCTGATCAAAATCTTCTGTCTCATATCTACACCAACCAGCACATTGATCATCATTATTGCAAGTATTTCACAGCACACCAGGCTAAAAACAAACTCCAAAATAGCACCTGTCTATCAGTTTATAACCAAAATGTTAGATCACTTGGTAAACATTTTGACGATTTAAATGCACTACTCACAGCACTTGGTACTAACTTATTGTTCATTATTTTAACAGAAACTTGGCTAAATAAAGACTATACCCAACTCTACAACTTAGCTGGTTATAAAGCCATTCATAACTGTAGGCCTAATAAAAAAGGTGGTGGCACAGCTATATATTACCGAGATACATTTATCTGCAACAGTGTTATTAGTGACAGAGATGATACTGTGAATATACTTTTGCTCAGTTTACAATTAAATCCCTTAAATCCTCTTTGACTATTGGAGCCATCTATAGATTTCCTAATACTAACATAGCTTCTTTCTCAGACAACCTAAGGAATCTTATTATAAACAACAATCTCAACAAAAACCACATCATTCTGGGAGGAGACTTTAATATTGACCTGGGTCAACAAAATTGCTCTCAAGTTGACTATTTCCTTAACAGCATGAACTCCTGTATGCTAATCCCCACTATCACCTAACCTACCCGAGTCACTCAAACATCAGCCACTACCTTGGACCACATATGGACAAACATAACAGCTCCCCTTGTATCTGGTATTATCTACGACAGAACAACTGACCACTATCCTACCTTTCTCATAGCGAACATGGACATAACACCACCAAAAAGCAAGAAACTCTCATTTAGGCTACACAGTGAATCAGCTTTAGACAATCTTACAGAGGCACTTTACAATATTAACTGGGATTCTGAATTCAATAATACCCATGATATAAATTCATTAGCTAACCTCTTCCTCTCCAAAACTCTAAGCCTCTACAACCTTCATTGTCCCCTTCTTACCAAGCAAGTAACTGACAAAAGATTAAACAATCCATGGCTCACAAGTGGCATTCTCAACTCAATCAACAAGAAACATGAATATGAAAAGAAAGTTAGGATTGGCCTAGTTTCAAAGGAAGTAGCTAAAAGGTACTCATCAATGCTTACCAGTATCATAAGAAAGGCAAAACTTGCATATTATGTGAATAGATTCAATGAAGCAAAAGGCAACATGAAAAGCACTTGGAAAACTATCTCTAGTATCCTAGGAACTAAACAACGCTCACATAACCAAATAAAACTCTACAAGGATGGGGATATACCGTCTATGGGACGGTATATCCGTCCCATAGACGGTATGGGATGGGGATTTAGAAATGGGACGATATGGGATGGGGATTTAGAAATGGCAAATGAATTTAATAGTTTCTTTTCATCGGTTGGTGCTAATCTTGCCAGTAAAATCCCACAGACTCAGACACATATCTCTCAGGCAGCTATCCAAACTCTCTTCTCCATTCACCAATCAGCCCGGCAGATGTTGTGTCCATCATACATTCTCTAAAAACCAAGGCAGGGAACACCAGTGAAATTCCGTCCATTGTGTACAAGAGAGCCTCCCATGCCCTTGCCCCACCCATAGCACTACTGTTCAACAAATCTATAGAGTGTCACATCTTCCCTGATATCCTCAAAAAAGCAAGTGTAACGCCAGTCCACAAAGGAGGCAATCCGGCGGACATAAACAATTATAGACCAATATCAAATCTACCCATTCTATCAAAAATATTTGAAAAAAATTATATACAAACAGCTCTATTCCTACCTCGTAAAATTCGACATACTCAGCCCCTGCCAGTTTGGCTTCCGTTCCCAAAAGAGCACCAACGATGCAATCATTAGTCTCCTTGACGTTATCTACTCAGCCCTTGACAAAAATGAGTTTCCGATTGGACTCTTCATTGATCTAAGAAAAGCCTTTGATACTGTTAATCACAACTACCTCTTACTTAAACTCCAGCATTATGGAATCCGAGGCCTTGCCCTTGACTACATATCCGATCCTATCTTAGTGACAGACACCAATATGTAACCATCAATGATACAACTTCTTCCACTCTACCAATTACCGTTGGAGTGCCACAGGGCAGCATCTTAGGACCTCTTCTATTTCTTATATATATAAACGATCTGCCTAATGTCTCTAATATTCTCAAACCTATATTGTTTGCTGACGATACTACCCTTATCTATTCAAACCTCAACCCACATACACTAAATAATGTTGTGAATAATGAATTAAAAAAAGTCCACTTATGGATGTCAACGAAAAACTAACATTAAACATCGAAAAGACTTACTACATCTTATTTGGAAGCAAATCATCAAATGCAATTCAGCTACAGATAGACAACATTAACATCAGTAATAAAAATGATGGTAAGTTTCTTGGCCTATTCCTAGACAAGAGACTCAACTTCAGCACCCACATTCAACACATAACTAAGAAAGTCTCTAAGACAGTTGGTATACTCTCCAAAATCAGATATTATGTTCCTAACTCTGCTCTCCTCTCACTATATTATGCACTAATCTACCCCTATCTTAATTATGGTATCTGTGCATGGGGGTCTACCACTGCAAACCACCACACCAAAAAGCCCATCATCACACAGCAAAAATCTGCTATCAGAATAATAACTAACTCTGCTTTCAGACAACACTCAGCTCCCTTGTTTAAATCCCTAAACTTGCTAAATATTAACTCCCTCCACACATTCTCTTGTGTCAACTACATTTCCAAAACCCTGTTCTTAAATGCAAGCCATGCTCTGAAACTCTCCCTGGACAGATGTAATAGGACCCATTATCACCACACCAGAAATAAATATCTCTTTGATATCCCCAGGGTCAAACTTAATCTGTTTAAACATTCTATGCAAATTAAGGGACCTAGTCTATGGAACTCACTCTCTAGTGAATTGAAAAACTGTAAAACGTTTGCCTTATTTAAAAGCAAAACCAAAAAGTACCTAACTTCATCTTCTTAGTTTCCTACACTGAGCTTTAAATTTGCTCTGTACCTAGTGTTACCCAATCTCCTAATTTTTATGTAATATCAAACAACCTTATCATTGTGTTCATTGCTGTCTTCTTTTATGTGCTAGTCATATGCTGTATTGTGACTACCAATTTTTGTCAACTACCATTCAAGCTGTCATTGCAATCAATCTTATATTGTTTCTGCTGTATTGTGCCTACCAATTTTTTTGTCAACTACCATTCAAGCTGTCATTGCAATCAATCTTAGCTACCTATGTGCTTTAATATACTGTACCTACAATTTTCTCTCATTTTCTTTTTTTTGATTTCATGTAATCTGTTATCAATTTTTTGTCTATAATTTTTGCAAGTATTTACCGCCTTAAAATTTTCTTAGATTAAGGACCTGCCCGAAACGCTGCGCGTGCTAGTGGCTTTACAAGACTGTAATTACCATATTTGTATCCTCACATTCCTTATGTACATTCTTGTATATGCATAAATAAATAAATAAATAAATAATGAACTAAAAAAAGTCCACTTATGGATGTCAACCAACAAACTAACACTTAACATAGAAAAGACCTACTACATCTTATTTGGAAGCAAATCTACAAATGCAATTCAGCTTCAGATAACATATGCAGTAAATTTATGCAGTAAATAAAGAACCCAAAAATCAAGGAAACTACAGACGGCCTATTGGCCCATACGAGGCAGCTCCTATTTATATTCATCCAAACTCATTCATATATATGTCTAACCTACACTTGAAACAATCAAGGGATCCGACTATTATATTATATTACGCGGTAATTGGTTCCACAAATCGACAACCCTCTTATTTTCATTTAATATTACACTTAAACATGTGTTGGGACTTTTCTTCACTTTCATTCAATAATAATAATGATAATAATAATAATAGTAATTCATTGTGTCGGGGGACTGGCAGCCAGTGTAAATATACATGTTATGTTATATCGGGTTCCCTCCTCCCCACAAGGTCTATTTCCTGACTCCCCAGGATGCAACCCCACAACAAAGTTGCTCCTGGCTACCTATTTACTGCTAGGTGGACAGGAGCATTAGGTGATAGGAAACACGGAAATCATTTCTTTCCTGACCGGACAGAAATGATCACATCTCACTTGCACTACACATATCACAAAACTCTATCCAACTATAAACATTTAAATAAAATGGAAAACAAAGGTATTTAACATTTCTTCTGGTGCATAACACAACACACCAGACGAGGTTAACCATAGCCCGTGCTACTTGCCCCGCTCCTGTGCCAGGTAAGTCCACTACGGGCTCACCATAGCCTGTGCTACTTGGAACTTATGTTCCGAGTAGCTGAATCTAAAACAACAACATGCATAACACAATTGTTTAGCTTACCTCAGACTGCATTATGATGCTCACCGTATTCACGCTGCTTATGACTCCTGTTAAGTGACTAAACTAAGTTTGGAAACAGACCCTTTTATCAGAGACGGAGACAGACAGAAACAGAGTCAAGGACGGACCGAAACGTCGTCGTTCCTTCACCTTCTAGTGTGTGGTCTGATTGATTGATGAAGATTAAGCCACCCAAGAGGTGGCACGGGCATGAATAGCCCGTAAGTGGTGGCCCTTTCGAGCCATTACCAGTATCAAAAGATGATACTGGAGATCTGTGGAGGCGCAACTGCACCCTGCGTGACGGGAGATGTCTCCCGGACCAAGTGGTGACCAAATGGTGTGTTCACTATTGATTGATTGATGAAGATTAAGCCACCCAAAAGGTGGCACGGGCATGAATAGCCCATAAGTGGTGGCCCTTTGGAGCCATTACCAGTATCAAGAGCTGATACTGGAGATCTGTGGAGGTGCGAATGCACCCTGCATGGCGGGAGATGTCTCCCTTGTGAATGTGTTTAAGATGAAGATGAAGCCACCCAAAAGGTGGCACAGGCATGAACAGCCCGTAAGTGGAGGCCCTTTTGAGCCATCACCAGTATCAAGAGCTGATACTGGAGATCTGTGGAGGCGCGACTGCACCCTGCGTGATGGGAGATGTCTCCCGGACCAAGTGGTGACCAGGACTGTGTGTGGTCTGGTCAACAGACCCTTTTATAGACCAGGAAGAGACGGGGCTTCTAGCTAATCTTGGGGATTGATTGATGAGGATAAAGCCATCCAAGAGGTGGCACGGGCATGAATAGCCTGTAACTAATCTTGGTTGTTGTTGTTGTTGTTTAAGATTCAGCTACTGGGAACAAAATGTTCCAAGTAGCACGGGCTATGGTGAGCCCGTAGTGGACTTACCTAGCACAGGAGAGAGGCGATGAGTAATTATCTAATCATCATTATCTAAATGTCTAAAAAATGGGAATCTTGGTGTTAAAGGGAACTTATATACCCCATGAGAGTTTGGAGGCTGAGATGAACAGACTGTTCATATCAGATGAACACATGATGAAAAATTGTAGAGAATGGTAATGGTGGACAGCAGTAACACACTTAAGAATTATGCAATAATAAATACAAATTCGTCCTTCAATTCTGGTAAAGTAGTAAAGTACTTAGTAGATTTGTGCGTCCCTTGAGGGACTTGAAGTAGAAGGGGGTAGAAATAGCTTAATAAGAACATAAGAAGAACATAAGAACAAAGGTAACTGCAGAAGGCCTATTGGCCCATACGAGGCAGCTCCTATTCTATAACCACCCAATCCCACTCATATACTTGTCCAACCCGTGCTTGAAACAATCGAGGGACCCCACCTCCACAATGTTACGCGGCAATTGGTTCCACAAATCAACAACCCTGTTACTGAACCAGTATTTACCCAAGTCTTTCCTAAATCTAAACTTATCCAATTTATATCCATTGTTTCGTGTTCTGTCCTGTGTTGATACTTTTAATACCCTATTAATATCCCCCCGGTTATGTCCATTCATCCACTTGTAAACCTCTATCATGTCACCCCTAACTCTTCGCCTTTCCAGTGAATGCAACTTAAGCTTTGTTAATCTTTCTTCATATGAAAGATTTCTAATTTGGGGAATTAACTTAGTCATCCTACGCTGGACACGTTCAAGTGAATTTATATCCATTCTATAATATGGCGACCAAAACTGAACTGCATAATCTAAATGGGGCCTAACTAGAGCAAGATATAGCTTGAGAACCACACCAGGTGTCTTGTTACTAACGCTGCGATTAATAAATCCAAGTGTCCGATTTGCCTTATTACGAACATTTATGCATTGATCCTTTTGTTTTAAATTCTTACTAATCATAACTCCCAGATCCCTTTCGCAATCCGACTTCGCAATCACAACACCATCTAGCTCGTATCTTGTAACTCTATCATCATTACCTAACCTCATAACTTTACATTTATCAGCATTAAACTGCATCTGCCAATCCTTTGACCATTTCAAAACCCTATCTAGATCAACTTGAAGTGATAGTGAGTCCTCCTCCGAATTAATTTCCCTACCGATTTTCGTATCATCGGCAAATTTGCAAATGTTGCTACTCAAACCTGAATCTAAATCATTTATATATATCATAAACAACAGAGGTCCCAGGACAGAGCCTTGAGGCACTCCACTTACAACATTTTCCCACTCTGACTTGATTCCATTTATACTAACTCTCTGTTTCCTTTGGTATAGCCATGCCCTAATCCAGCTTAATATAGCACCCCCAATACCATGAGACTCTATTTTTTTAATCAGTCTTTCATGTGACATATGAAAGTGTATACTCTATCCATTTGAGATGTACGTTTCGCAATGAATTTACTTGAACTTGAACCTCAGGGAGAAGTATTGAGTCCCTGTTTAATATACTAGTGAATAGATCCAGTGTCCTATTTACCTTTACTACACTTTCATATGTCACTAATATAGTGTTGTCACCTAAAAAATTTTGCATTTAGTTAAAAAAATTGCTAAGCCGTTCCAGCATAAGAGTAGATTGAATGGCCAGTGCTGTGGGTCAGCTGTGTAAGGAGACAGCGTTGGTCAAGGGATTTACAGAGGTAATAATCTTAGAAGTATGATATAACTCCAGGCTGGCAGTTGACCGCTGACAGGTTGACCGCGTCAGATCAAGACCTCAACAATCCATCCCATCACGGGCCGCGGGTCTTTGAATGAGGATATATGCTCAATTTAATTAATTTAGACATTTGTTTTTCTGGACTTCATAGTGAAAGATGTAACACAATGTGCTGTTGCTGAGCGTACAAGTCGTATTAAATATATTTTTAATACAAAAACATACGACTAACATACACATTAAAGCTACGTGATTTAGGAAATACTATAAAAACATAATTTTTAACATTAGGTATTACTGGATTATGCAAGTGTTGTACATGATTTTAGAGTAAGAACATAAGAACAAAGGTAACTGCAGAAGGCCTATTGGCCCATACGAGGCAGCTCCTATTCTATAACCACCCAATCCCACTCATATACTTGTCCAACCCACGCTTGAAACAATCGAGGGACCCCACCTCCACCACGTTACGCGGCAATTGGTTCCACAAATCTACAACCCTGTTACTGAACCAGTATTTACCCAAGTCTTTCCTAAATCTAAACTTATCCAATTTATACCCATTGTTTCGTGTTCTGTCCTGTGTTGATACTTTTAATACCCTATTAATATCCCCCTTGTTATGTCCATTCACCCACTTGTAAACCTCTATCATGTCGCCCCTAACTCTTCGCCTTTCCAGTGAATGCAACTTAAGCTTTGTTAATCTTTCTTCATATGAAAGATTTCTAATTTGGGGAATTAACTTAGTCATCCTACGCTGGACACGTTCAAGTGAATTTATATCCATTCTATAATATGGCGACCAAAACTGAACTGCATAATCTAAATGGGGCCTAACTAGAGCAAGATATAGCTTGAGAACCACACCAGGTGTCTTGCTACTAACGCTGCGATTAATAAATCCAAGTGTCCGATTTGCCTTATTACGAACATTTATGCATTGATCCTTTTGTTTTAAATTCTTACTAATCATAACTCCCAGATCCCTTTCGCAATCCGACTTCGCAATCACAACACCATCTAGCTCGTATCTTGTAACTCTATCATCATTACCTAACCTCAGAACTTTACATTTATCAGCATTAAACTGCATCTGCCAATCCTTTGACCATTTCAAAACCCTATCTAGATCAACTTGAAGTGATAGTGAGTCCTCCTCCGAATTAATTTCCCTACCGATTTTCGTATCATCGGCAAATTTGCAAATGTTGCTACTCAAACCTGAATCACCTGAATCGTCGGTCAGGTGAAGTCACAGTGAGAGGTTGTGTTAACCGGAGCTCCTGAGTGTTGTTATATTATCATAGCAATATGGAAGTTGTAGTGAAGGACCTGGTGACTCTAGTGGGAGCCCTGAGGACAGAGTTGGACTCTCTGCGGGAGGAGGTGCGTCAGCTTAAAAAACAACGAGAAGTAACGAAGGAGACCAGCAGTAAAGGGACCTCGTCTTGGAGAGTTGCGAAAGACAGGGGCCTTAAGAAGACTTTGATAAAGCCGCCTTCAAACGCCATAGCAACTTCAAATTCATTTGACGTTTTGGAGGACGAGTGCTGTGGAGAGACTGTGGATCGCGCAAAAGGGAAAGCAACGAAGAGAAAGGAAGCGCAGGCCCCTCAGAAAGTAAAGGAAGTACCTAAGCAAACATTAGTTGTGGGAGATTCCCAGATAAGGTATTTGGATAGAACGTTTTGTGCTAGAGATAGGGGGAACAGGTTAAGGGTTTGCTATCCCGGAGCTGGCATTGGTGATATTATAAACAACATGAATGATATTATGGCTGGTAATGGGAACAATCCCATTATTTGCATTAGCGTGGGAGGAAATGATGTTGGTCGAGTCAGGAGTGAGGAACTGATTCAGAGGTATAAAACAGCCATAGAGTTAGTTAGGAGCAAGGGAGGAATCCCGATCATATGTGGCATTCTTCCAAGAAAGGGAGTGGGAAATGAATGGATATCGAGGGCACTTGGTGTCAATTGCCGGCTGGAAAGATATTGCAAATCAAATGCAATATCTTTCATAGACAACTGGGAACACTTCTATGGAAGAAATGAAATGTATGCTCGTGATGGGGTGCATCTATCGAGAGCTGGGGTTGTTGCTGTTGCGAACTCGCTAGAAGAAGTGGTTAGAGGTGTTTGTTTGGGTTTAAACTGTTAGTAGATAGAGGTATGGGAATTGATTTGGAGGAAGGAGGTAATAAAAGTATGTGTTTGTGGGAGAAAGGAATTGGCAAAACGATCAGGGAAAGAGAAGGTCCGCAAAATAACAATTCACTTAGGGTATATTACACTAACAGTAGAAGTCTAAGAAATAAAATTAACGAATTAAATGCTCTTGTCTGCACAGAAAAAATAGATATTATTGCACTTACCGAAACGTGGATGAATGTAGAAAATAGAGAACTATTAGCTGAATATCAAATATATGGATTTAAACTATTTCACACAGATAGATATATTAGACGAGGAGGTGGAGTAGCCATATATGTTAGGGACAATTTGAAATGTAGTCTCAAAGAGGGAATCAAAACAGAGCCACACACAGAAACTATTTGGATTGAATTAAACGAAAAAGCTAATAATATTATAATAGGAGTAATATATAGGCCACCAAATTTAGACAGAATGGAAGCAAAGCATCTATGGGATGAAATATCTAGAGCATCTAGATCTAACAGTATTTATGTCATGGGTGACTTTAATTTTAGCGGAATAAACTGGTTGAACAAAACAGGGAATAGTGAAGCAGAAGATTTTCTAGAATTAATTGACGATTGCTTTCTTACGCAACACATTAAGGAACCAACACGGGAAAATAATATTTTAGATTTAGTGTTAACTAACAGGGAAACGCAAATTAATGACATCGAAATAGGGAGTGAGCTAGGGAGCAGTGATCACAAAGAAATCAGATTTAGCATAGAATGGAATAGACCAGTAGGAGAAAATTCTGTTAAAGTGCCAGATTTTCGAAAAGCTGATTTTAATAGCCTAAGAAATTTTTTGGGTCAAATTGATTGGAAAGGCTTGGGTATGGGGTGTGGGCCGGTCTTGGAGCGAGACATGAACCCAGCGATAGGTGACTTAAATGGGGATTTCGATGTGGATTCAATATATAACTTATTTAAGAATATTCTAAACAAAGCACAGGAACGTAGTATACCATACAAATTGAATAGATCGTATACTAATGACCCAAAGTGGATAACAAAGAATTTGAAGAACCTTATAGGTAAAAAGAGAGCTTGGTACAAAAGGATTAAAAATGGGGAGGTCACTTTAGAACAGGAATTCGTACAACTGGTTAGAAATGTTAAAAAAGAGATAAGGAAAGCAAAAAGAAACTATGAAGTTCGCATAGCAGGGCAAGCAAAGACAAATCCTAAAGGGTTTTTTCAGTTATATCGTACTAAGACTAGGGAAAGGATAGGTCCATTAAAAACTGAGACAGGTCAAATAACAGATAGTGATGAAGAGATGAGTAGTATTTTTAATAAATATTTTGTATCTGTATTTACTAAAGAGGAACTTAACAATATGCCTTCAGCCGAACAAGTCTATGTGGGTGGGGACGAGGACAGGTTGACGAGTTTAGCAGTTACCAGGGAGGATGTTCTTAAACAAATAGTAAAACTCAAACCAAACAAATCCCCAGGGCCGGATGAAGTGTTTGCTAGTGGATGAAGTGTTTATCATCTTGAAAAACATAAATTAATAATTGAGTCGCAACATGGTTTTATAAATGGCCGTTCATGTTTAACAAATTTGTTATCTTTTTATTCTAGCATTGTTGAGGCAGTTGATAGTGGTAAGGATTGCGATGTTGTATACCTTGACTTTAGCAAAGCTTTTGATACAGTGCCACATGAAAGACTGATTAAAAAGATAGAGTCTCATGGTATTGGGGGTGCTATATTAAGCTGGATTAGGGCATGGCTATACCAAAGGAAACAGAGAGTTAGTATAAATGGAATCAAGTCAGAGTGGGAAAATGTTGTAAGTGGAGTGCCTCAAGGCTCTGTCCTGGGACCTCTGTTGTTTATAATATATATAAATGATTTAGATTCAGGTTTGAGTAGCAACATTTGCAAATTTGCCGATGATACGAAAATCGGTAGGGAAATTAATTCGGAGGAGGACTCACTATCACTTCAAGTTGATCTAGATAGGGTTTTGAAATGGTCAAAGGATTGGCAGATGCAGTTTAATGCTGATAAATGTAAAGTTCTGAGGTTAGGTAATGATGATAGAGTTACAAGATACGAGCTAGATGGTGTTGTGATTGCGAAGTCGGATTGCGAAAGGGATCTGGGAGTTATGATTAGTAAGAATTTAAAACAAAAGGATCAATGCATAAATGTTCGTAATAAGGCAAATCGGACACTTGGATTTATTAATCGCAGCGTTAGTAACAAGACACCTGGTGTGGTTCTCAAGCTATATCTTGCTCTAGTTAGGCCCCATTTAGATTATGCAGTTCAGTTTTGGTCGCCATATTATAGAATGGATATAAATTCACTTGAACGTGTCCAGCGTAGGATGACTAAGTTAATTCCCCAAATTAGAAATCTTTCATATGAAGAAAGATTAACAAAGCTTAAGTTGCATTCACTGGAAAGGCGAAGAGTTAGGGGTGACATGATAGAGGTTTACAAGTGGATGAATGGACATAACCGGGGGGATATTAATAGGGTATTAAAAGTATCAACACAGGACAGAACACGAAACAATGGGTATAAATTGGATAAGTTTAGATTTAGGAAAGACTTGGGTAAATACTGGTTCAGTAACAGGGTTGTTGATTTGTGGAACCAATTGCCGCGTAACATTGTGGAGGTGGGGTCCCTCGATTGTTTCAAGCACGGGTTGGACAAGTATATGAGTGGGATTGGGTGGTTATAGAATAGGAGCTGCCTCGTATGGGCCAATAGGCCTTCTGCAGTTACCTTTGTTCTTATGTTCTTATGTTCTTATGTTCTAGGGTGCTTAAAGAATGCAAAGAGGAGCTTTGTGACCCACTGTCAACCATATTTAATAAATCAATAGAGTCAGGCAGAGTGCCAGAGTTTTGGAAAGTTGCTAATGTGATACCAGTTTTTAAGAAAGGAGATAGATCACTTGCGTCTAACTATCGACCAATTAGCCTAACGTCTATTGTGGGAAAGTTACTCGAATCTATAATAGCAAATAAAATTCGTCTTCATCTTGAAAAACATAAATTAATAATTGAGTCTCAACATGGTTTTATAAATGGCCGTTCATGTTTAACAAATTTGTTATCTTTTTATTCTAGCATTGTTGAGGCAGTTGATAGTGGTAAGGATTGCGATGTTGTATACCTTGACTTTAGCAAAGCTTTTGATACAGTGCCACATGAAAGACTGATTAAAAAAATAGAGTCTCATGGTATTGGGGGTGCTATATTAAGCTGGATTAGAGCATGGCTATACCAAAGGAAACAGAGAGTTAGTATAAATGGAATCAAGTCAGAGTGGGAAAATGTTGTAAGTGGAGTGCCTCAAGGCTCTGTCCTGGGACCTCTGTTGTTTATAATATATATAAATGATTTAGATTCAGGTTTGAGTAGCAACATTTGCAAATTTGCCGATGATACGAAAATCGGTAGGGAAATTAATTCGGAGGAGGACTCACTATCACTTCAAGTTGATCTAGATAGGGTTTTGAAATGGTCAAAGGATTGGCAGATGCAGTTTAATGCTGATAAATGTAAAGTTCTGAGGTTAGGTAATGATGATAGAGTTACAAGATACGAGCTAGATGGTGTTGTGATTGCGAAGTCGGATTGCGAAAGGGATCTGGGAGTTATGATTAGTAAGAATTTAAAACAAAAGGATCAATGCATAAATGTTCGTAATAAGGCAAATCGGACACTTGGATTTATTAATCGCAGCGTTAGTAACAAGACACCTGGTGTGGTTCTCAAGCTATATCTTGCTCTAGTTAGGCCCCATTTAGATTATGCAGTTCAGTTTTGGTCGCCATATTATAGAATGGATATAAATTCACTTGAACGTGTCCAGCGTAGGATGACTAAGTTAATTCCCCAAATTAGAAATCTTTCATATGAAGAAAGATTAACAAAGCTTAAGTTGCATTCACTGGAAAGGCGAAGAGTTAGGGGTGACATGATAGAGGTTTACAAGTGGATGAATGGACATAACCGGGGGGATATTAATAGGGTATTAAAAGTATCAACACAGGACAGAACACGAAACAATGGATATAAATTGGATAAGTTTAGATTTAGGAAAGACTTGGGTAAATACTGGTTCAGTAACAGGGTTGTTGATTTGTGGAACCAATTGCCGCGTAACATTGTGGAGGTGGGGTCCCTCGATTGTTTCAAGCACGGGTTGGACAAGTATATGAGTGGGATTGGGTGGTTATAGAATAGGAGCTGCCTCGTATGGGCCAATAGGCCTTCTGCAGTTACCTTTGTTCTTATGTTCTAAATCATTTATATATATTATAAACAAGAGAGGTCCCAGGACAGAGCCTTGAGGCACTCCACTTACAACATTTTCCCACTCTGACTTGATTCCATTTATACTAACTCTCTGTTTCCTTTGGTATAGCCATGCCCTAATCCAGCTTAATATAAGAACATAAGAACATAAGAACAAAGGTAACTGCAGAAGGCCTATTGGCCCATACGAGGCAGCTCCTATTCTATAACCACCCAATCCCACTCATATACTTGTCCAACCCGTGCTTGAAACAATCGAGGGACCCCACCTCCACAATGTTACGCGGCAATTGGTTCCACAAATCAACAACCCTGTTACTGAACCAGTATTTACCCAAGTCTTTCCTAAATCTAAACTTATCCAATTTATATCCATTGTTTCGTGTTCTGTCCTGTGTTGATACTTTTAATACCCTATTAATATCCCCCCGGTTATGTCCATTCATCCACTTGTAAACCTCTATCATGTCACCCCTAACTCTTCGCCTTTCCAGTGAATGCAACTTAAGCTTTGTTAATCTTTCTTCATATGAAAGATTTCTAATTTGGGGAATTAACTTAGTCATCCTACGCTGGACACGTTCAAGTGAATTTATATCCATTCTATAATATGGCGACCAAAACTGAACTGCATAATCTAAATGGGGCCTAACTAGAGCAAGATATAGCTTGAGAACCACACCAGGTGTCTTGTTACTAACGCTGCGATTAATAAATCCAAGTGTCCGATTTGCCTTATTACGAACATTTATGCATTGATCCTTTTGTTTTAAATTCTTACTAATCATAACTCCCAGATCCCTTTCGCAATCCGACTTCGCAATCACAACACCATCTAGCTCGTATCTTGTAACTCTATCATCATTACCTAACCTCAGAACTTTACATTTATCAGCATTAAACTGCATCTGCCAATCCTTTGACCATTTCAAAACCCTATCTAGATCAACTTGAAGTGATAGTGAGTCCTCCTCCGAATTAATTTCCCTACCGATTTTCGTATCATCGGCAAATTTGCAAATGTTGCTACTCAAACCTGAATCTAAATCATTTATATATATTATAAACAACAGAGGTCCCAGGACAGAGCCTTGAGGCACTCCACTTACAACATTTTCCCACTCTGACTTGATTCCATTTATACTAACTCTCTGTTTCCTTTGGTATAGCCATGCCCTAATCCAGCTTAATATAGCACCCCCAATACCATGAGACTCTATTTTTTTAATCAGTCTTTCATGTGGCACTGTATCAAAAGCTTTGCTAAAGTCAAGGTATACAACATCGCAATCCTTACCACTATCAACTGCCTCAACAATGCTAGAATAAAAAGATAACAAATTTGTTAAACATGAACGGCCATTTATAAAACCATGTTGCGACTCAATTATTAATTTATGTTTTTCAAGATGAAGACGAATTTTATTTGCTATTATAGATTCGAGTAACTTTCCCACAATAGACGTTAGGCTAATTGGTCGATAGTTAGACGCAAGTGATCTATCTCCTTTCTTAAAAACTGGTATCACATTAGCAACTTTCCAAAACTCTGGCACTCTGCCTGACTCTATTGATTTATTAAATATGGTTGACAGTGGGTCACAAAGCTCCTCTTCGCATTCTTTAAGCACTCTGGCAAACACTTCATCCGGCCCTGGGGATTTGTTTGGTTTGAGTTTTACTATTTGTTTAAGAACATCCTCCCTGGTAACTGCTAAACTCGTCAACCTGTCCTCGTCCCCACCCACATAGACTTGTTCGGCTGAAGGCATATTGTTAAGTTCCTCTTTAGTAAATACAGATACAAAATATTTATTAAAAATACTACTCATCTCTTCATCACTATCTGTTATTTGACCTGTCTCAGTTTTTAATGGACCTATCCTTTCCCTAGTCTTAGTACGATATAACTGAAAAAACCCTTTAGGATTTGTCTTTGCTTGCCCTGCTATGCGAACTTCATAGTTTCTTTTTGCTTTCCTTATCTCTTTTTTAACATTTCTAACCAGTTGTACGAATTCCTGTTCTAAAGTGACCTCCCCATTTTTAATCCTTTTGTACCAAGCTCTCTTTTTACCTATAAGGTTCTTCAAATTCTTTGTTATCCACTTTGGGTCATTGGTATTCGATCTATTCAATTTGTATGGTATACTACGTTCCTGTGCTTTGTTTAGAATATTCTTAAATAAGTTATATATTGAATCCACATCGAAATCCCCATTTAAGTCACCTATCGCTGGGTTCACCTATTAGCTGGGGTTGTTGCTGTTGCGAACTCGCTAGAAGAAGTGGTTAGAGGTGTTTGTTTGGGTTTAAACTGTTAGTAGATAGAGGTATGGGAATTGATTTGGAGGAAGGAGGTAACAAAAGTATGTGTTTGTGGGAGAAAGGAATTGGCAAAACGATCAGGGAAAGAGAAGGTCCGCAAAATAACAATTCACTTAGGGTATATTACACTAACAGTAGAAGTCTAAGAAATAAAATTAACGAATTAAATGCTCTTGTCTGCACAGAAAAAATAGATATTATTGCACTTACCGAAACGTGGATGAATGTAGAAAATAGAGAACTATTAGCTGAATATCAAATATATGGATTTAAACTATTTCACACAGATAGATATATTAGACGAGGAGGTGGAGTAGCCATATATGTTAGGGACAATTTGAAATGTAGTCTCAAAGAGGGAATCAAAACAGAGCCACACACAGAAACTATTTGGATTGAATTAAACGAAAAAGCTAATAATATTATAATAGGAGTAATATATAGGCCAAATTTAGACAGAATGGAAGCAAAGCATCTATGGGATGAAATATCTAGAGCATCTAGATCTAACAGTATTTATGTCATGGGTGACTTTAATTTTAGCGGAATAAACTGGTTGAACAAAACAGGGAATAGTGAAGCAGAAGATTTTCTAGAATTAATTGACGATTGCTTTCTTACGCAACACATTAAGGAACCAACACGGGAAAATAATATTTTAGATTTAGTGTTAACTAACAGGGAAACGCTAATTAATGACATCGAAATAGGGAGTGAGCTAGGGAGCAGTGATCACAAAGAAATCAGATTTAGCATAGAATGGAATAGACCAGTAGGAGAAAATTCTGTTAAAGTGCCAGATTTTCGAAAAGCTGATTTTAATAGCCTAAGAAATTTTTTGGGTCAAATTGATTGGAAAGGCTTGGGTATGGGGTGTGGGCCGGTCTTGGAGCGAGACATGAACCCAGCGATAGGTGACTTAAATGGGGATTTCGATGTGGATTCAATATATAACTTATTTAAGAATATTCTAAACAAAGCACAGGAACGTAGTATACCATACAAATTGAATAGATCGTATACTAATGACCCAAAGTGGATAACAAAGAATTTGAAGAACCTTATAGGTAAAAAGAGAGCTTGGTACAAAAGGATTAAAAATGGGGAGGTCACTTTAGAACAGGAATTCGTACAACTGGTTAGAAATGTTAAAAAAGAGATAAGGAAAGCAAAAAGAAACTATGAAGTTCGCATAGCAGGGCAAGCAAAGACAAATCCTAAAGGGTTTTTTCAGTTATATCGTACTAAGACTAGGGAAAGGATAGGTCCATTAAAAACTGAGACAGGTCAAATAACAGATAGTGATGAAGAGATGAGTAGTATTTTTAATAAATATTTTGTATCTGTATTTACTAAAGAGGAACTTAACAATATGCCTTCAGCCGAACAAGTCTATGTGGGTGGGGACGAGGACAGGTTGACGAGTTTAGCAGTTACCAGGGAGGATGTTCTTAAACAAATAGTAAAACTCAAACCAAACAAATCCCCAGGGCCGGATGAAGTGTTTGCTAGGGTGCTTAAAGAATGCAAAGAGGAGCTTTGTGACCCACTGTCAACCATATTTAATAAATCAATAGAGTCAGGCAGAGTGCCAGAGTTTTGGAAAGTTGCTAATGTGATACCAGTTTTTAAGAAAGGAGATAGATCACTTGCGTCTAACTATCGACCAATTAGCCTAACGTCTATTGTGGGAAAGTTACTCGAATCTATAATAGCAAATAAAATTCGTCTTCATCTTGAAAAACATAAATTAATAATTGAGTCGCAACATGGTTTTATAAATGGCCGTTCATGTTTAACAAATTTGTTATCTTTTTATTCTAGCATTGTTGAGGCAGTTGATAGTGGTAAGGATTGCGATGTTGTATACCTTGACTTTAGCAAAGCTTTTGATACAGTGCCACATGAAAGACTGATTAAAAAAATAGAGTCTCATGGTATTGGGGGTGCTATATTAAGCTGGATTAGGGCATGGCTATACCAAAGGAAACAGAGAGTTAGTATAAATGGAATCAAGTCAGAGTGGGAAAATGTTGTAAGTGGAGTGCCTCAAGGCTCTGTCCTGGGACCTCTGTTGTTTATAATATATATAAATGATTTAGATTCAGGTTTGAGTAGCAACATTTGCAAATTTGCCGATGATACGAAAATCGGTAGGGAAATTAATTCGGAGGAGGACTCACTATCACTTCAAGTTGATCTAGATAGGGTTTTGAAATGGTCAAAGGATTGGCAGATGCAGTTTAATGCTGATAAATGTAAAGTTCTGAGGTTAGGTAATGATGATAGAGTTACAAGATACGAGCTAGATGGTGTTGTGATTGCGAAGTCGGATTGCGAAAGGGATCTGGGAGTTATGATTAGTAAGAATTTAAAACAAAAGGATCAATGCATAAATGTTCGTAATAAGGCAAATCGGACACTTGGATTTATTAATCGCAGCGTTAGTAACAAGACACCTGGTGTGGTTCTCAAGCTATATCTTGCTCTAGTTAGGCCCCTTTTAGATTATGCAGTTCAGTTTTGGTCGCCATATTATAGAATGGATATAAATTCACTTGAACGTGTCCAGCGTAGGATGACTAAGTTAATTCCCCAAATTACATAAGAACATAAGAACAAAGGTAACTGCAGAAGGCCTATTGGCCCATACGAGGCAGCTCCTATTCTATAACCACCCAATCCCACTCATATACTTGTCCAACCCGTGCTTGAAACAATCGAGGGACCCCACCTCCACAATGTTACGCGGCAATTGGTTCCACAAATCAACAACCCTGTTACTGAACCAGTATTTACCCAAGTCTTTCCTAAATCTAAACTTATCCAATTTATATCCATTGTTTCGTGTTCTGTCCTGTGTTGATACTTTTAATACCCTATTAATATCCCCCTGGTTATGTCCATTCATCCACTTGTAAACCTCTATCATGTCACCCCTAACTCTTCGCCTTTCCAGTGAATGCAACTTAAGCTTTGTTAATCTTTCTTCATATGAAAGATTTCTAATTTGGGGAATTAACTTAGTCATCCTACGCTGGACACGTTCAAGTGAATTTATATCCATTCTATAATATGGCGACCAAAACTGAACTGCATAATCTAAATGGGGCCTAACTAGAGCAAGATATAGCTTGAGAACCACACCAGGTGTCTTGTTACTAACGCTGCGATTAATAAATCCAAGTGTCCGATTTGCCTTATTACGAACATTTATGCATTGATCCTTTTGTTTTAAATTCTTACTAATCATAACTCCCAGATCCCTTTCGCAATCCGACTTCGCAATCACAACACCATCTAGCTCGTATCTTGTAACTCTATCATCATTACCTAACCTCAGAACTTTACATTTATCAGCATTAAACTGCATCTGCCAATCCTTTGACCATTTCAAAACCCTATCTAGATCAACTTGAAGTGATAGTGAGTCCTCCTCCGAATTAATTTCCCTACCGATTTTCGTATCATCGGCAAATTTGCAAATGTTGCTACTCAAACCTGAATCTAAATCATTTATATATATTATAAACAACAGAGGTCCCAGGACAGAGCCTTGAGGCACTCCACTTACAACATTTTCCCACTCTGACTTGATTCCATTTATACTAACTCTCTGTTTCCTTTGGTATAGCCAGGCCCTAATCCAGCTTAATATAGCACCCCCAATACCATGAGACTCTATTTTTTTAATCAGTCTTTCATGTGGCACTGTATCAAAAGCTTTGCTAAAGTCAAGGTATACAACATCGCAATCCTTACCACTATCAACTGCCTCAACAATGCTAGAATAAAAAGATAACAAATTTGTTAAACATGAACGGCCATTTATAAAACCATGTTGCGACTCAATTATTAATTTATGTTTTTCAAGATGAAGACGAATTTTATTTGCTATTATAGATTCGAGTAACTTTCCCACAATAGACGTTAGGCTAATTGGTCGATAGTTAGACGCAAGTGATCTATCTCCTTTCTTAAAAACTGGTATCACATTAGCAACTTTCCAAAACTCTGGCACTCTGCCTGACTCTATTGATTTATTAAATATGGTTGACAGTGGGTCACAAAGCTCCTCTTTGCATTCTTTAAGCACCCTAGCAAACACTTCATCCGGCCCTGGGGATTTGTTTGGTTTGAGTTTTACTATTTGTTTAAGAACATCCTCCCTGGTAACTGCTAAACTCGTCAACCTGTCCTCGTCCCCACCCACATAGACTTGTTCGGCTGAAGGCATATTGTTAAGTTCCTCTTTAGTAAATACAGATACAAAATATTTATTAAAAATACTACTCATCTCTTCATCACTATCTGTTATTTGACCTGTCTCAGTTTTTAATGGACCTATCCTTTCCCTAGTCTTAGTACGATATAACTGAAAAAACCCTTTAGGATTTGTCTTTGCTTGCCCTGCTATGCGAACTTCATAGTTTCTTTTTGCTTTCCTTATCTCTTTTTTAACATTTCTAACCAGTTGTACGAATTCCTGTTCTAAAGTGACCTCCCCATTAAAGTGACCCTCCCAAATTAGAAATCTTTCATATAAGAACATAAGAACATAAGAACAAAGGTAACTGCAGAAGGCCTATTGGCCCATACGAGGCAGCTCCTATTCTATAACCACCCAATCCCACTCATATACTTGTCCAACCCGTGCTTGAAACAATCGAGGGACCCCACCTCCACAATGTTACGCGGCAATTGGTTCCACAAATCAACAACCCTGTTACTGAACCAGTATTTACCCAAGTCTTTCCTAAATCTAAACTTATCCAATTTATATCCATTGTTTCGTGTTCTGTCCTGTGTTGATACTTTTAATACCCTATTAATATCCCCCCGGTTATGTCCATTCATCCACTTAAGAACATAAGAACATAAGAACAAAGGTAACTGCAGAAGGCCTATTGGCCCATACGAGGCAGCTCCTATTCTATAACCACCCAATCCCACTCATATACTTGTCCAACCCGTGCTTGAAACAATCGAGGGACCCCACCTCCACAATGTTACGCGGCAATTGGTTCCACAAATCAACAACCCTGTTACTGAACCAGTATTTACCCAAGTCTTTCCTAAATCTAAACTTATCCAATTTATATCCATTGTTTCGTGTTCTGTCCTGTGTTGATACTTTTAATACCCTATTAATATCCCCCCGGTTATGTCCATTCATCCACTTGTAAACCTCTATCATGTCACCCCTAACTCTTCGCCTTTCCAGTGAATGCAACTTAAGCTTTGTTAATCTTTCTTCATATGAAAGATTTCTAATTTGGGGAATTAACTTAGTCATCCTACGCTGGACACGTTCAAGTGAATTTATATCCATTCTATAATATGGCGACCAAAACTGGACTGCATAATCTAAATGGGGCCTAACTAGAGCAAGATATAGCTTGAGAACCACACCAGGTGTCTTGTTACTAACGCTGCGATTAATAAATCCAAGTGTCCGGTTTGCCTTATTACGAACATTTATGCATTGATCCTTTTGTTTTAAATTCTTACTAATCATAACTCCCAGATCCCTTTCGCAATCCGACTTCGCAATCACAACACCATCTAGCTCGTATCTTGTAACTCTATCATCATTACCTAACCTCAGAACTTTACATTTATCAGCATTAAACTGCATCTGCCAATCCTTTGACCATTTCAAAACCCTATCTAGATCAACTTGAAGTGATAGTGAGTCCTCCTCCGAATTAATTTCCCTGTAACACTGTAAAAGTGTTTGGGTTAGTTTAATACATACATAGAGTACATGAGTCACAGACAAGGATCTGAGAGGCGCCAGTTGTCTGCCTGAGATCTCACACCTCAAAGCGTTAATGACCTCAAGTGACCTGAGGTCAGATCATGAGAATTTCACCTTGCTTCCGCTAAACTCTTAATTGTAGTCTGGTAGCCTTCAAACAAGCCGACGTTTAAGGAGTGGCTTGGTAGTGCCGGAGGCTATCTACTTGTGGGCGGAGTTAGCTACTAGGTTCCCCAATATAAACTCGGAGAGCTATCCAGCATAAAGCATTAACAGACAGAACGGCAGTCAGGATTGCAGAGGAGACGGCCTAGCAGGAAGGCTGTCGGCCGGCAGGGCGGGAGTCTCTGTCAACTACAGACCCCCCCCCCCCCTCTATCCAGCTATAGGCAGAGACACTTGGTGAGTGAACAGTAAGGTGACTTGTCGTGTTTTACATATGTTGTGTGATGATCAGGGGCAGTCAAGTTGTAGGGTTCTCGAATTCTTGGATGATGACTCACTTTGCATATTAAACTGGAACATTTTAATTGAATTGCTAAATTATGATACTTCATGGGAAATATAATTATGAATTTATTATTTAAATTGTGTTTAACTTTGTTCCCTAGAGCTTTGAGTTGAGGATTTGAGAAAGCCTCTGTGGTTACTGGGTTCATGATATAAATGAGTACATGTTTGGAGTTGATACATGGTACAGAGGGAACATACTAATAATGAACTCATGATAACATCTTTTGAGAACTTTGTGATACAGGCAAGTTCCATTCCTTGTCTTGTATGTAATGGTCTAGAATGGATGGTGGCAGCATTTCGTCTTCTACTATCTACTCTTCTACTTCTACTATCTACTCTTCTACTTCTACCTATCTACACCTCTCCCTCCACCCCCTCTCTAAACTCTCACTTTCAACTAATGACCTTCCTCGCCCCTCCCACCTCTCTGCCTCTCACCCCAAACCCTCACTAATTACTTCACTATTCATTTCTTTCCTTTCGTTTTCTCTTATACGTTTGTGGCAATGATTCTGTATTCTAGAGTTCTCTCTAGAGTTTCGGGTAACTGATCAAGTGACGGCGCCTTGTAGTCTTGGAACCTAGGTAGTCAAATACCTAGGTTACAAGGTGTTGAACCAGAGAGGTTGCCTTAGGAACTCTGGAGGTGCTCTAGAATAGTTAGCTAACTGGGGACGGGATAACGGACTAGAGAGAGCTGTTTCCCCCGGCCTCGTTAGTTAACTGGGGGGTGGAATAATGGACAAGATAGAGCTATTTCCCCCACCCCCCGTTACAATGATGGCAGCGGTGTTGAACAATGTTGTAGGTAGTTGGTGTTCTTTTAACATTGTTCAGTCCCACGTGTCTTTTTGCCGCTCAGGCGCTATCAGGGAGATCTTGACAGGTGTTTATTATTCGCGAGTTAGCGAACTTTTTTTCAGGTTAGGAGATAGTGATTCTCTAGTGTTGTGGTTTAGTGATTTTGTGAGTTTTGAGTAGTTCAGGGAATGTTCACCAGAACTTGCGTGTGTTGTGATTAATGTTAATGATAAGATTTGGCGATTTGGGAACTTAGCGGTGTTGGTAGTGCAGGTCAGCTGAGTGTGACAGGTGACCTCGCATGTCCCACGGGGACACCCAGCCACCGCTGGTCTCCAGGTCAGTGGGGAGTGGCAGGTGTAGTTTTTAAGTAGTGGTTCTGCTCAGATTATTGCGATCGACTGTTTTACTCCATTTGAGCGCAATAACCCGAGGTGTACTGGTCTTGTACAGCATGCTAGGGGGAGCCTTAGTATGTCAGTAGACTTCACGTTGGGGACGCTCGACGTTAGATAGTCTGGTCACAGGGGTGGCAACAGTTTGGGGTTGTTGACCGGCGGAGAAGCTAGGGAGACACTCTGGGTCACGTAGGTGGCTGTAGGTTAAGGGTGGGAGTAATGGTTAATTATGTACTTACGATTAGGAACGGTACAGTTAAGTTTAGGCTAGTGTTTTGTCTATTAGTGTTGATTTTTTTTGTGACAAGTTAAAGGTAGTGATGACCTTATTCTCTCTTCTCTAACTTTCCTCTGTTACTGTCTTATGTTCCACCAAGTCAATATCATTCAGTGTTAATTGGATTATTTTAAAATTGAAGTGTAGTTGTTGCCAGGAGGAGAGCGGTATGATAGGACTGTGTAACCCTATACAAACTACAGGGTCACACAAACATCTTGGGAACACGTATTGTCGCCTTTCTGTTCATTTCACAGGTGGGAGCCAGAAGAGAGGAGAGACGCACATACAGAAGAGGGAGACGGCTGCCTTATACCACACTCACGGCTGTTCCTCACCACCACGACGACCAGCCCCTACCTGGATGTCAGGGCCACCACCACCACCACCACCACCCCAGGGGACCCCAAGATGTAGCCCTCTCGGTCGGTCAACATTGGTCTACCCAGTGGACCCCAAGACGGACGGACCCCAGTGGACCCCAAGACGGACGGACCCCAGTGGACCCCAGGTCGTTCTGCAGACGACCCCAGACGACCCAGTAAAGATGGAAGAGGAGCAACAACGACTCCAGTCTGTCCCACCAACATCGGTCTACCCAGTGGACCCCAGGACGGACAGACCCAATGGACCCCAGGTCGCTTGTCAAAGACCCATGGGAGGAGGAAGAGAGAAGAAAGAAGAGAGAAGAAAGAAGAGAGAAGAAGGAAGAGAGAAGAAAGAAGAGAGAAGAAAGAAGATAAGACAAGCTGAGTGAGACATGATACCTAGTGTCCCTTGCTGGTGTCAGCATCATTGCATGGAGCGTAATTGCAAGACAGGATCGTTTGCCTTGACTGGCCGCCCCTCCTGCAAGCAGGTAGCTCTGTTGAGTGATTCTTCCTGTGTCATGCAGACTTGATGTGGCTGTCAGAAGTAGCTCTCTGAAGGAGGCGTGCTGGAGCAACAGGGAGGAAGAAGAGTAGGATGGGATTTCTACTGTTGGCAACTATATGAAGGTCTCGAAACTTGTAGTCCCTATAGCTGTGAAGAACCCCAATATACGTCTCTCATAGTGACTGACGTAGGGCCAATTACAGATCAGCTGGGACAACCGAATTCCACGGTCCTGTGCTCAGTTCAAGTAGTAACGGCTTTCGGGTTGACCAAGTGTTGTTGTGCGTTAACGACGGAGAAGCGACGGAGGCAGTTGTGTTGAAGAAATGTGGTACAGGATTATCTACAAGACCAAGCAGTGACGTCGCCCAGCCAGAGACAATGGACGTCTGTCTATATATTTCATTTTTTAGAGTAGGATGATGTATATTTGTTTAGCTAGGATGTATTTTTTTTTTCCTTAATAAAGTTGTCGCACACAGCTAGCTTGCTTTAGCAGTGTTGCAAAAACTTTATTTCGGGGAGAAGGGGAGATGTAACACTGTAAAAGTGTTTGGGTTAGTTTAATACATACATAGAGTACATGAGTCACAGACAAGGATCTGAGAGGCGCCAGTTGTCTGCCTGAGATCTCACACCTCAAAGCGTTAATGACCTCAAGTGACCTGAGGTCAGATCATGAGAATTTCACCTTGCTTCCGCTAAACTCTTAATTGTAGTCTGGTAGCCTTCAAACAAGCCGACGTTTAAGGAGTGGCTTGGTAGTGCCGGAGGCTATCTACTTGTGGGCGGAGTTAGCTACTAGGTTCCCCAATATAAACTCGGAGAGCTATCCAGCATAAAGCATTAACAGACAGAACGGCAGTCAGGATTGCAGAGGAGACGGCCTAGCAGGAAGGCTGTCGGCCGGCAGGGCGGGAGTCTCTGTCAACTACAGACCCCCCCCCCCCCTCTATCCAGCTATAGGCAGAGACACTTGGTGAGTGAACAGTAAGGTGACTTGTCGTGTTTTACATATGTTGTGTGATGATCAGGGGCAGTCAAGTTGTAGGGTTCTCGAATTCTTGGATGATGACTCACTTTGCATATTAAACTGGAACATTTTAATTGAATTGCTAAATTATGATACTTCATGGGAAATATAATTATGAATTTATTATTTAAATTGTGTTTAACTTTGTTCCCTAGAGCTTTGAGTTGAGGATTTGAGAAAGCCTCTGTGGTTACTGGGTTCATGATATAAATGAGTACATGTTTGGAGTTGATACATGGTACAGAGGGAACATACTAATAATGAACTCATGATAACATCTTTTGAGAACTTTGTGATACAGGCAAGTTCCATTCCTTGTCTTGTATGTAATGGTCTAGAATGGATGGTGGCAGCATTTCGTCTTCTACTATCTACTCTTCTACTTCTACTATCTACTCTTCTACTTCTACCTATCTACACCTCTCCCTCCACCCCCTCTCTAAACTCTCACTTTCAACTAATGACCTTCCTCGCCCCTCCCACCTCTCTGCCTCTCACCCCAAACCCTCACTAATTACTTCACTATTCATTTCTTTCCTTTCGTTTTCTCTTATACGTTTGTGGCAATGATTCTGTATTCTAGAGTTCTCTCTAGAGTTTCGGGTAACTGATCAAGTGACGGCGCCTTGTAGTCTTGGAACCTAGGTAGTCAAATACCTAGGTTACAAGGTGTTGAACCAGAGAGGTTGCCTTAGGAACTCTGGAGGTGCTCTAGAATAGTTAGCTAACTGGGGACGGGATAACGGACTAGAGAGAGCTGTTTCCCCCGGCCTCGTTAGTTAACTGGGGGGTGGAATAATGGACAAGATAGAGCTATTTCCCCCACCCCCCGTTACATCCCTACCGATTTTCGTATCATCGGCAAATTTGCAAATGTTGCTACTCAAACCTGAATCTAAATCATTTATATATATTATAAACAACAGAGGTCCCAGGACAGAGCCTTGAGGCACTCCACTTACAACATTTTCCCACTCTGACTTGATTCCATTTATACTAACTCTCTGTTTCCTTTGGTATAGCCATGCCCTAATCCAGCTTAATATAGCACCCCCAATACCATGAGACTCTATTTTTTTAATCAGTCTTTCATGTGGCACTGTATCAAAAGCTTTGCTAAAGTCAAGGTATACAACATCGCAATCCTTACCACTATCAACTGCCTCAACAATGCTAGAATAAAAAGATAACAAATTTGTTAAACGTGAACGGCCATTTATAAAACCATGTTGCGACTCAATTATTAATTTATGTTTTTCAAGATGAAGACGAATTTTATTTGCTATTATAGATTCGAGTAACTTTCCCACAATAGACGTTAGGCTAATTGGTCGATAGTTAGACGCAAGTGATCTATCTCCTTTCTTAAAAACTGGTATCACATTAGCAACTTTCCAAAACTCTGGCACTCTGCCTGACTCTATTGATTTATTAAATATGGTTGACAGTGGGTCACAAAGCTCCTCTTTGCATTCTTTAAGCACCCTAGCAAACACTTCATCCGGCCCTGGGGATTTGTTTGGTTTGAGTTTTACTATTTGTTTAAGAACATCCTCCCTGGTAACTGCTAAACTCGTCAACCTGTCCTCGTCCCCACCCACATAGACACATGTATAAGCAAGTAGATGGGGTCGCCATGGGTTCTCCCCTAGGTGTCCTGTTTGCAAACTTCTACATGGGTACCATCGAGCAAAAAGTCTTAGTCGACATGAACTTGAAACCGGCCATATACTGCAGGTATGTTGACGACATTTTTACACAGGTACCTGATGTCAGACATTTGCAGGAGCTGAAGGAGGCATTTGAGCAGAGTTCCGTGCTGCGTTTCACTTACGAGATGGAAAAGGATGGGAAGCTGCCCTTTCTAGATGTAACAGTCATGGAAAAGAGCGGAGGTTTCCACACTGCAGTCTACACTAAGGAAACGAACATAGGAATGTGCCTAAATGCCAACAGCGACTGCCCAGACAGGTACAAGAGGAGTGTTGTTAACGCATATGTCGACCGTGCTCTAAGCCACAGCTCAGAATGGAAGCAAGTCGACGAAGAACTCTGTAGGGTAAGGCAGGTCCTAGTCAACAACGGCTTCTCCAATGGTTTCGTCGAAGACATCATAAGAAGGAAAGTGAAACGCCATGCAACCTCTGAAGAGACAACTAACACAACACCTATACCCCCTATTAGACTATTTTACAGGAACTTCTTTTCCACAGCTCATAAAACAGAGGAAAGGGTCCTGAAAGATATTGTTAATAGAAACGTTATCCCTACAGACAAAAATCAGAGGATACAACTGACGATTTACTATAAAACCAGAAAAACGGCCAGCCTACTCATGAGAAACTCTCCAGACACAAAGCAGAACGCTTTAAAAGAGACCAACGTCGTCTATGCCTTCAAATGCCCACTTGGGGACTGTAAGCTCCAAAAAACCCAGTATATAGGCAAGACAACAACATCTCTTTCTAGGCGTTTAACGATGCATAAACAACAGGGCTCCATTAAGGAACATATAAACTCTTCCCACAACCAAACCATCGCCAGAGAAGTCCTAGTAAACAACACAGAAATCATCGATAGATACAGCGATAGCAGGCGGCTTGACGTTTGCGAGGCACTACACATTAAGAAGTCAACACCAGCAATCAACAGCCAATTAATGCACAACTACATTCTACCCACCTCAAGACTCCGCTCCAATATAGAAGCATCAAGAAATATGGACCAATAGGCTTTCTACAATCACTTCCATTTCAATACCCATTGTTTCGTGTTCTGTCTTGTGTTGATGAAATTAATACCCTATTAATGCCACCTCTTGTTCTGTCTTGTGTTGATGAAATTAATACCCTATTAATGCCACCTCACCCCATCCACCTCACTCAAATGTAGATATAAACGAAACCAGGAGATGTGTAAGTTCATTCGCATATGTGTTTGCACAAAACACTCAAAATGCAATCATACACACAGACTCAAAAGCTGCACTTCAAATACTAGGACAAAAACAGTGGAAAGATAATGTGGAAATAATTACCACCATTTTGTATCAAGGAGCAGTCGCTAAAGGCAAAGGACTCAACATAACTTTAAACTGGATCCCATCCCATATTGGAATCCCATTAAATGAAAAAGCTGATGAAATTGCTAAATTGGCAACTCGTCATCCAGTGATACATAAAACAATTCAACCCAGCCTAGAGAACATAAAAAACATCATCACCAAAAAACTCTCACATCTCAACAAAGCCTACCTGCACCAGAGAATAGCTGAAGGTTCGCCATCTGCAACATGGTATCTTCAGGCAACCAAATTAGAAAGGTTAAATATCCCAAAAGGAATCCACAGGGAAATAGCAGTTAGGTTATATAGACTACGTCTAGGTTACAGATGCAACTGGGAGATTGGTGAACCCCGACAGAGAGAGTGCATCTTCTGCCAAACTGTCACAGAAAAGCCATTACTTCACTATCTTCTGGAATGTGAAGCAACCAATGACCTTAGAAGAGCTTTAAGAGTTCCTGAATCATGCAGTGGCCACCCTGAAGCCATCAACACAGCCACTCTCCTGGTCAACAAAGGTGTCCAGCAGCTGGACACCCTCATAAAGACTGTGAAGCAGTATCCTCCCCCGCGATAACAGCTTGATGGTTAAATGCAACCTCAGAACACTGGGGAAAAAAAATAAAAAAATTGTACCACTTACGGGCTATTCATGCCCGTGCCACCTCTTGGGTGGCTTAATCTTTATCAATCATGTGTAAGTTCTATTCAGTTGTGTATTTGTAAACTAAAAGTCTTTGAAAATGTAATAAGTTTTACGAAACGCGCTCGTGTCGTGTCAGACTAGAAATAAAAATGAATTTTGGAGAATTGATTTTTGATTTATTTAATTTTTGAATTGATTTACCTCCAACAGTGAAAAGAAATGTACGAAAGATTGAGGAAATTCGTGTTAGAATTATTGAGTTCAATAGGTTCAATTATTGAGTTCAATAGGTTCTTCTCTTCCATTGGTTCATCCCTTGCAAATGATATTCCATCTTCCAGTACTGACATTAAGGACTATCTTACAGGTAACTATCCAGAGTCTCTGTACCTAAAGCCTATTAACTCCACTGACGTCAATGAGATAATCCTTTCCCTTAAAACCAAGTCTGGTGCCCTTGAGGAGATACCAACTTTAATTTACAAAAAAGCCTCCAGATCTTTAGCCCCTGCTATTGCTTTGCTCTTCAACAAGTCACTTGAACTCCAAACCTTTCCAGGTATTCTAAAAAAAGCGAGAGTAACGCCTGTCCACAAATGTGGTGACCCCACAGATGTTAACAACTACAGACCTATATCAATCCTGCCAAACTTGTCAAAAATTTTTGAAAAACTTATATATAAGCAGCTTTACTCATATCTAGCCAAACTCAATATACTTAGCCCTTGCCAATATGGCTTCAGACCCAAAAAAAGCACTAACGATGCACTTATTAGTATGCTTAACTCGATTCATACAGCTCTTGATAAAAAGGAGTTCCCTGTTGGGTTAGTTGGCCTAGCCTAGCCATACTCCCTTACTCCATTGTACCCCTGTAAGCCCCTTTTGTGTTTGTTTTGTACAGTATTGTGTATATATTTTTCCCTATTTTATAGCTTTTTTCTACTTATTTCTGATTCTACAATCAGCTTCTTTTATGCAGTCAAGTATAGACCCAGAACTTAACCTCTTATCCACTATCTATGACAATAATCACTTTAATGATCTAAATTGCAGATATTTTGCAGCACATGATGTAAACAATGTATTAACTCATAATCACAATATCTCTGTAATCAATTTGAACGTTAGATCCCTAGGTAAACACTTCGATGATGTTAGTGCCTTGATTAAAACTATTGGCAACAAATTCTCTTTTATTATACTTACTGAAACATGGTTGAAAGAGGATACTACTCAACTCTTTAACATGCCTAACTACTCAGCAATTCACAACTGTCGTCAACTTCAGAGAGGTGGTGGCACTGCTCTTTACTACCACCAAGAACTAACATGCTTAAAAGAAATTAGAACTAGAGACTGCTATGGGGAGTATATCTTCGCCAGCTTCAGAGTCAAGGGTGCCGAGTCTGTCCTGTCTGTGGGTGCAGTCTATAGAATTCCCAACACTGATGTGTCTGTATTCAACTCAAACCTTAGAAATCTAATACTTGATAACAGACTGAACAAAAACCACCTAATTATCGCAGGGGACTTTAATATTGACCTCTGCGAGCCAGAACACCCTACTGCTGTTAGCTTCCTCAACTGTATGAATTCCTGCCTCCTCATACCCTTAATCACTAGACCTACTAGAATCACTGATAGCACTGCCACGACTCTAGATCACATCTGGACCAACATAATCTCTCCGCTTACTTCAGGTATAATCACCGATAGCACTACAGACCACTACCCCACATTTCTCTTAACTAACATTAGCAAACCACCTCTAGAAACAAGGGAGTTAAGCTTTAGGCTGCACAATGAAACTGCTATAAACAATTTTATAACTGCTGCTGATAATGTCAACTGGGAGTCCGAGTTAGGTAACATAGGGGACATCAACCTAGCAGTGCAATCTTTTCTACAAACAACTCTTAGCCTTTATAACACCCACTGTCCTAGGCTTACAAAACAAGTCACAAGCAAAAGGCTTAACAATCCTTGGCTTACAAAGGGAATACTGAAATCCATTAACAAAAAACACGACCTTGAGAAGAAGTATAGGTTAGGAATTGTCTCCAAAGAATTCTCAAAGAATTACTCATTATTGCTAACTAAGATAATTAGACGAGCCAAAACTAATTACTACGAAGATAAATTTACTCAAATAAAGAGCAACATTAAACAAACTTGGAGCACAATTTCACAAATATTGGGATCAAAGAAATCTTTAAATAACAAACCGACTCTCCTGTCTAATAACGATGGTCAGCTTTCAGCCTCTGATTCTGCTATTGAGTTCAATAGGTTCTTCTCTTCCATTGGTTCATCCCTTGCAAATGATATTCCATCTTCCAGTACTGACATTAAGGACTATCTTACAGGTAACTATCCACAGTCCCTGTACCTAAAGCCTATTAACTCCACTGACGTCAATGAGATAATCCTTTCCCTTAAAACCAAGTCTGGTGCCCTTGAGGAGATACCAACTTTAATTTACAAAAAAGCCTCCAGATCTTTAGCCCCTGCTATTGCTTTGCTCTTCAACAAGTCACTTGAACTCCAAACCTTTCCAGATATTCTAAAAAAAGCGAGAGTAACGCCTGTCCACAAATGTGGTGACCCCACAGATGTTAACAACTACAGACCTATATCAATCCTGCCAAACTTGTCAAAAATTTTTGAAAAACTTATATACAAGCAGCTTTACTCATATCTAGCCAAACTCAATATACTTAGCCCTTGCCAATATGGCTTCAGACCCAAAAAAAGCACTAACGATGCACTTATTAGTATGCTTCAGATCAGATTCATACAGCTCTTGATAAAAAGGAGCTCCCTGTTGGGTTATTTGTGGACCTGCGTAAAGCTTTTGATACTGTCAACCACCATAACCTTCTTCTTAAATTACATCATTATGGAGTCAGAGGACACTCCCTACAATACCTCGAGTCCTACCTTACTGACAGGCTCCAATATGTTTCTGTGAATAATACAATTTCTCCCACCCTACCCATCAACATTGGTGTTCCTCAGGGCAGCATACTTGGCCCTCTCCTCTTTCTCATCTACATTAATGACCTTCCAAATGCCTCCCAACACCTCAAACCAATTCTATTTGCTGACGACACAACCTTCATTTACTCCAGTCCTGACCCTCTTGCTCTAAATGCCACAGTAAATACTGAGCTAAATAAAGTCCATCTTTGGCTAACTGCCAACAAACTCACCCTTAACATTGACAAAACCTTCTATATTCTGTTTGGCAATAAATCCTCTAGTCTTATAAATCTCAAAATAAACAATACCCAAATTTGTAACAAATTAGATGGCAAATTCCTTGGCATTCTCATTGACCACAAGCTGAATTTCCAGGGACACATTCTAAATATATCAAAAAAAGTTTCAAAAACTGTGGGCATTCTTTCTAAGATCAGATATTATGTACCACGCCCTGCTCTCGTGACTCTCTATTACTCCCTTATCTATCCTTATCTCAACTATGGTATTTGTGCTTGGGGTTCTACTACCCAAAATCACTTACGTCCTCTAATTACCCAACACAAAGCCGCTATTAGAACAATATCCAACTCTGGCCCCAGACATCACTCGGTACCCCTACTCAAATCTCTTAATATGTTAGATATTAAGTCACTGCACATTCTCTCATGTGTATTATACATATATAAAACGCTAAACTATAATGCCAATCCTGATCTTAAAAGCTTCATAGAAGGTTGTAACAGAACCCATGAGCACCACACCAGAAATAAATACAGTTTTGATATTCCTAGAGTACGTCTTAATCAAACTAGAAATGCTCTGCAAATCAAGGGGCCCAGAATGTGGAATGACCTTCCCAACCATGTTAAAGACTGTACCTCTCTCAACCAGTTTAAGATAAAAACTAAACACTACCTAATAAATTCCCTGTAATCTACCTCACTCCTCTATTGTCAACCCATGTCTGTTATTTTCTCTTTTTTTTAATCAACACTGTTTGTCAACCTATTGTATTTGTGCTGCTTTTTCAGTCATGTTCCCCCTTTTTTTATCTTTATTTGTATTTGTTCTCAACACTTTTTATTCTTTATGCTCAATTAGTATTAAGTTCTAGATATTAATGTTTTTCTTGCCCGAAACGCATTGCGTAATAGTGGCTTTAGGCATTGTATGTACTAGCTCTATCTATATATCAATCCATTAATGTAACATCACTTGTATGTATATACCTTACCTGAATAAACATCTGAATCTTATTAATCTTACTTTTTCGGTCATATTTAATAATATATGTCTACAGGAAAGACTGCTACCAAAATATACTAATATATATATATATATATATATATATATATATATATATATATATATATATATATATATATATATATATATATATATATATATATATATATAAATAATATATATATATATATATATATATATATATATATTAGTATATTTTGGTAGCAGTCTTTCCTGTAGACATATATTATTAAATATAATATATTTAATAGACACAAAACAGACTCTCCAGACACAAAACAGAACGCTTTAAAAGAGACTAACGTCGTCTATGCCTTCAAATGCCCACTTGGGGACTGTAAGCTCCAAAAAACCCAGTATATAGGCAAGACAACAACATCTCTTTCTAGGCGTTTAACGATGCATAAACAACAGGGCTCCATTAAGGAACATATAATCTCTTCCCATAACCAAACCATCGCCAGAGAAATCCTAGTAAACAACACAGAAATCATCGATAGATACAGCGATAGCAGGCGGCTTGACGTTTGCGAGGCACTACACATCAAGAAGTCAACACCAGCAATCAACAGCCAATTATTGCACAACTATATTCTACCCACCTCAAGACTCCGCTCCAATATAGAAGCATCAAGAAATATGGACCAATAGGCTTTCTACAAACACTTCTATTCAATACCCATTGTTTCTGTTCTGTCTTGTGTTGATACTTTTAATACCCTATTAATATCCCCTAGTGTTCTGTCTTGTGTTAATGCCACATCACCCTTCCCACCTCACTCAAATGTAATGCCACATTACCCTTCCCACCTCACTCAAATGTAGATATAAAATCAGGGAAACGCAAGTTCTAATCAGTTGTGTATTTGTGAAGTCTTTGAAAATGTAATAAGTTTTACGAAACGCGCCCGTGTCGCGTCAGACTAGAAATAAAAATGAATTTTGGAGAAGTGATTTTTGATTTACCTCCAACAGTGAAGCGTAATGTACGAAAGATTGAGAAAATTCGTGTTAGAATTATTAATCTTACTTTTTCGGTCATATTTAATAATATATATATATATATATATATATATATATATATATATATATATATATATATATATATATATATATATATGTATCTTTATCATTTATATATATATATATATATATATATATATATATATATATATATATATATATATAAATATATATATATATATATATATATATATATATATATATATATATATATACTCACTTAGTTGTGTTTGCGGGAGTTGAGCTTTTGCTCTTTGGTCCCGCCTCTCAACCGTCAATCAACAGGTGTACAGATTCCTGAGCCTACTGGGCTCTATCATATCTACACTTGAAACTGTGAATGGAGTCAGCCTCCACCACATCACTTCCTAATGCATTCCATTTGTCAACCACTCTGACACTATATATATATATATATATATATATATATATATATATATATATATATATATATATATATATATATATATATATATATATATATATGTGTGTGTGTGTGTGTGTGTGTGTATCATACACAATATAAATACGTGTACACTGCATGACTCACTGCTTGCCCTGACCAAGATCTTGACCTGACGCGGTCAACAGCCTACCTGGAGTTATATCATACCTCTAGGATTATGACCTCTGTAAATCCCTTGACCAACTCCCTTGTCTCCACACACAGCTGACCCACATCATTGGTCATTCACTCTATTCATATGTTGGAACGACTTTGCAATATCTCTAACTAAATCTCTAAATTAAACTAAACTAACTAAATTTCTCTAACTTAATAACTAACTAACCTGGAACCCTGCCCCAGCAAACTTCTACGTGATGATACCCCCGGCGCACCTAACCATCTTAGGTGCCCGGAACAGGTGGGTTATCAGGTGAGTTTCCCTGTACGATGGCAGGGGGGAGGGAGACGAGGTTGAGTAGAGACCCCACAACTGAGAGGCATCCGCCTTGCAAGTTGAACTGATAGCAATGTTGGTGGCCCTTAAAATGATTGAAAACACTGTAGTAGACAGCTATATTTTTTCAGACTCCATTTCTTCACTACTAGCATTAAATAGTTTACAATTAAATAATGACGTACTTGTCTCCGAAGCAATTTCTTTCTTTATTATGCGCCTCATACCCATCCCGTGGTCTGTGGTGTAAAGGATTACAGAGGCACATAATCGGTTCAGGAACTGAACCCTCTAGTTCGTTTAGCTAAGCAAATAACAATGTTTGACGCTAGTTACATAATTATTAATGTTGTATACACATGTACACACTCTCATATATATATATATATATATATATATATATATATATATATATATATATATATATATATATATATATATATATATATATATATATTAATATATATATATATATATATATTAATATATATATATATATATATATATATATATATATATATATATATATATATATATATTAATATATATATATATATATATATATATATATATATATATATATATATATATATATATATATATATATATATATATATATGTCGTACCTAGTAGCCAGAACGCACATCTCAGCCTGCCTACTATGCAAGGCCCGATTTGCCTAATAAGCCAAGTTTTCCTGAATTAATATATTTTCTCTATTTTTTTTCTTATGAAATGATAAAGCTACCCATTTCATTATGTATGAGGTCAATTTTGTTTTATTGGAGTTAAAATTAACATAGATATATGACGGAACCTAACCAACCCTACCTAACCTAACCTATCTTTATAGGTTAGGTTACGTTAGGTAGCCGAAAAAGTTAGGTTAGGTTAGGTAGTCGAAAAAACGAGCAAAAGTCTTGGCTAACTCATCAGTTCTATCATGCATTAGGAGACCAATATGGGAAGGAATCCACAGGGAAATAGCAGTTAGGCTATATAGACTACGTCTAGGTTACAGATGCAACTGGGAGATTGGTGAAACCCGACAGAGAGAGTGCATCTTCTGCCAAACTGTCACAGAAAAGCCATTACTTCACTATCTTCTGGAATGTGAAGCAACCAATGACCTTAGAAGAGCTTTAAGAGTTCCTGAATCATGCAGTGGCCACCCTGAAGCCATCAACACAGCCACTCTCCTGGTCAACAAAGGTGTCCAGCAGCTGGACACCCTCATAAAGACTGTGAAGCAGTATCCTCCCCCGCGATAACAGCTTGATGGTTAAATGGAAACTCAAAATACTGAGAAAAAAAAATGTACCACTTACGGGGGGTCTGCCCGTGCCACCTCTTGGGTGGCTTAATCTTCATCAATCAATCAATCATAGTTTTTCACTTTTTGCCTTAAAATTGCACTGTATCAATTGCTACCCAATCTCCCAACCTTTATGTTCCCAATTTGAACATCTTTACCATTGTGATCATTGCTGTTTTCTTATATGTGCTGCCAATCTGTTGTATGGTGTTTATAAATCTTGTTTATCTGAATCTTTTGCTACCCAGTCTCCCAATCTTTATGTACCCATTCTGAACATCTTTACCATTGTGATCATTGCTGTCTTATATGTGCTGCCAATCTGCTGTATGGTGTCTATTAATCTTGTTTAAATTACTAATCAAGCTGTCAATGTAATCAATCAGAGCTTTAATATAACAATGTGCTTTAATATACTTACTTATCTCTCTCATCTCATTTTTCTCTTGTAATGTATCTTTCATTTATCAATTCTGATTGAAATTACCTACTTAAAATTATCTGCTAGATTAAGGACCTGCCCGAAACACTGCGCGTACTAGTGGCTTTACAAGAATGTAATTACTGTACTATCCAATGTATTCTCACAAACCCAATGTACCTTCTTGTATATATATAAATAAATAAATAAATAAATAAATAAATAAATAAATCTTCATCACAATCGACTTGAGAATGGTCCAGGACGGACCGAAACGTCGTCATCACTTCACCTTCTAGTGTGTGGTCTGGTTAATAACCATTGGTAAAACTTTTTTTCTGAGGTTGGAAGAAAACGTGCTCAGATTGGGGACTTGTTTATTTTATAATGGTAAATAATAAATTAATATATAATAAATTAATATATAATAAATTAATATATAATAAATTAATATATAATAAATTAATATATAATAAATTAATATATAACAAATTAATATATAACAAATTAATATATAACAAATTAATATATAATAAATTAATATATAATAAATTAATATATAATAAATTAATATATAACAAATTAATATATAACAAATTAATATATAACAAATTAATATATAACAAATTAATATATAATAAATTAATAAATAAAATAATTATTATTATATAATAAATAATAATAACAAATAGTATAATGATAAGCAATTATTTTTAATGAATCAAATAGCTAATTAGGATGAATGATAAATAATTATTGACTAGTGCATAACAATAAAGTATTAAGGAATAATTATAATGAATAATTCTTAATGATAAAGTAGAGACCAATTACAATTAATAACTACATCCATAGGTAGTAAATGAAAGTTGCATTAATTTGATTAGACTAATTACAATTCATGGGAATATTTCTTAGCTATCTGCAGGCTTATCACTTTGGGGGTTCCGGCAGAGCACCCCCAAAGATACAGCAAATGTTTAGCATGATAGAGCAAGTGCCCCTTGAGCACGTCTGTGGGCCGTCCCTTTCAAAATTAAAACTGAGGATCACGGGAGGAGGGTGGGCGTTTTGTAAGAGCAGCTGCTGGCTTGGGAAGAGGGGCCCACGCCGTCTCCGTCCCGGTTTATATAACCTCGGGTCAATGCGCGCGCAGCTTGGGGCGGTTAAAGTCAGCTTCCAGACATACGTTCTCTTCCACTCAGAAAACCCACCGTTTATGGGAAAAACAGTGTTCTTATCCTGGGTAAAATAACTTATTTACATTAATGATGTAAGTTAACAATGCACTGTACTGGTTTGATTAACATGGCTTGAAGGTCAACATCCTGAGAATAACCTTGTATATTAAACTTAGTAAGTGTAACAAGGGTAAATGTAATAATGTGTAACTTCCAGAGAATAAGTCTAACAATGGGGCTATTACATTTTACATTAGTAAAAGTGCTACCTTGGGTAAAATGACAGTGTAATACTGTAACATTCTATGCGGTTAACATTTAATTGCCGGGAAAGGGAGGCGCCAGACGGCCCCCCACCCCCCCCCCTGATAGATTAAGCACTTGCCCAAAACTATGTGGCTTTACAATAATTGTAAGAACACCACTGTTATGTACTCTGACAAATCCAATGTACCTTCTTGTATATAACACAAACAAATAGATAGTAATTTCTTCGGAAGAACAATATTGGATGAGAAGGGAGGATAGTAATTTACAGGATCCCCGGGATCCTCATGAAATGAATTGCTTGTGTATTTGCTATTTGTATCCATAGGCTAAACCTATGGTTTAGCCATGAGAATAATCTTAGGGTGCCCAAGAAATGCTACGATTGAGATAATGAGGAAGGAATTGAATATGATGAGTATTGAGGATAGAATTTCACAGATATATGTAGCCTCGGCCATTAGATTAATGAGAGACGAGGTAGCTAATATATTAATCCTCTCAGTTCAATAGGTGGGAAGTAATGAACAATATATGTTAAAGAATAATAAGAGAACATAGAAATTAGAAACCTGCCATATAAAAAAAGATTAACAAAGCTTAAATTGCATTCACTGGAAAGGCGAAGAGTTACGGGTGACATGACAGGTTTACAAGTGCATGAATGGACATAACAAAGGGGATATTAGACTCAAATATCACAGAAACAAGGTTATCGCGAATAACCGAACTCAATTACGAGCTCACCATAGCCCGTGCTACATGGACACTTCGTTCTATGTAGCTAAATCTAAAACAACAAGGTATATTAATAGGGTATTAAAAGTATCTATACAAGATAGAACACGAAACAATGGGTATAAATTGGATACTTTTAGATTTAGGAAAGACTTGGGTAAATACTGGTTCGTTAACAGGGTTGTTGATTTGTGGAACCAATTACCGCGTAACGTGGTGGAGGTGGGGTCCCTCGATTGTTTCAAGCGTGGGTTGGACATGTATATGAGTGGGATTGGGTGGTTATAAATAGGAGCTGCCTCGTATGGGCCAAGAGGCCTTCTGCAGTTACCTTTGTTCTTATGTTCGTATGTTCTAAAGCTGTTAGCTCTTGGATTCCGCCTTTCTAACCCTCTGCTGTCTAATGTACTGACTCCAGACCTAATTTTCTCTCTTATCTAGTATTCAGATTCAGATTCAGATTCAGATGTTTATCCAGGTAAGGTATATACATACAAGTGATGTTACATTAATGGATTGATATATAGATAGAGCTAGTACATACAATGCCTAAAGCCACTATTACGCAATGCGTTTCGGGCAAGAAAAACATTAATATCTAGAACTTAATACTAATTGAGCATAAAGAATAAAAAGAGTTGAGAACAAATACAAATAAAGATAAAAAAAGGGGGAACATGACTGAAAAAGCAGCAAATACAATAGGTTGACAAACAGTGTTGATTAAAAAAAAAGAAAATAACGGACATGGGTTGACAATAGAGGAGTGAGGTAGGTTACAGGGAATTTATTAGGTAGTGTTTAGTTTTTATCTTAAACTGGTTGAGAGAGGTACTGTCTTTAACATGGTTGGGAAGGTCATTCCACATTCTGGGCCCCTTTATTTGTAGAGCATTTCTGGTTTGATTAAGTCGTACTCTAGGAATATCAAAACTGTATTTATTTCTGGTGTGATGCTCATGGGTTCTGTTACAACCTTCTATGAAGCTTTTGAGATCAGGATTGGCATTACAATTTAGCGTTTTGTATATGTATAGTACACATGAGAGAATGTGCAGTGACTTAATGTCTAACATATTCAGGGATTTGAATAGGGGTACCGAGTGATGTCTGGGGCCAGAATTGGATATTGTCCTAATAGCAGCTTTGTGTTGAGTAATTAGAGGACGTAAATGATTTTGGGTAGTAGAGCCCCAAGCACAAATACCATAGTTGAGATATGGATAGATAAGGGAGTAATAGAGAGTCACCAGGGCAGGGCGTGGTACATAATATCTGATCTTAGAAAGAATGCCCACAGTTTTTGAAACTTTTTTAGATATGTTTAGAATGTGTCCCTGGAAATTCAGCTTGTGGTTATTACACACACACATTCCCAGGATAAAGATTCAGAGAATCTAATTCCTTTCACATCACTAATCTGATGTCTTTCTGCTCACTTAGAAAGTCCTCTGTCATATATGGTGAAATAAACCCATCTGGCCTTGTTTTTTCTATTGATAATACCTTTAGTCTCCACAAACATGTGTGCTTGGGTAACATTTAAGAGACATTCTTAATGGTTCAACTATAGACGAATTTATTTTATTTATTTATTTATTTATTTATTTATTTATTTATGCATATACAAGAATGTACATAAGGAATGTGAGGATACAAATATGGTAATTACAGTCTTGTAAAGCCACTAGCACGCGCAGCGTTTCGGGCAGGTCCTTAATCTAAGAAAATTTTAAGGAGGTAAATACTTGCAAAATTATAGACAAAAAATGATAACAGATTACATGAAATGAAAAAAAAAGATGAGAGAAAATTGTAGGTACAGTATATTAAAGCACATAGGTAGCTAAGATTGATTGCAATGACAGCTTGTATGGTAGTTGACAAAAAAATTGGTAGGCATAATACAGCAGAAACAATATAAGATTGGTTGCAATGACAGCTTGAATGGTAGTTGACAAAAATTGGTAGTCACAATACAGCATATGGCTAGCACATAAAAGAAGACAGCAATGAACACAATGATAAGGTTGTTTGAAATTACAAAAAAATTAGGAGATTGGGTAACACTAGGTACAGAGCAAATTTAAAGCTCAGTGTAGGAAAACTAAGAAGATGAAGTTAGGTACTTTTTGGTTTTGCTTTTAAATAAGGCAAAAGTTTTACAGTTTTTCAATTCACTAGAGAGTGAGTTCCATAAACTAGGTCCCTCGTAGGGGGCCTGGGGGCCAATCATCGTAGCCTGGTGGATAGCACGCAGGACTCGTAATTCTGTGGCGCGGGTTCGATTCCCGCACGAGGCAGACACAAATGGGCAAAGTTTCTTTCACCCAGAATGCCCCTGTTACCTAGCAGTAAATAGGTACCTGGGTGTTAGTCAGCTGTCACGGGCTGCTTCCTGGGGGTGGAGGCCTGGTCGAGGACCGGGCCGCGGGGACACTAAAGCCCCGAAATCATCTCAAGATAACCTCAAGATAACCCTTAATTTGCATAGAGTGTTTACACAGATTAAGTTTGACCCTGGGGATATCAAAGAGATATTTATTTCTGGTGTGGTGATAATGGGTCCTATTACATCTGTCCAGGGAGAGTTTCAGAGCATGGTTTGCATTTAAGAACAGGGTTTTGTAAATGTAGTTGACACAAGAGAATGTGTGGAGGGAGTTAATATTTAGCAAGTTTAGGGATTTAAACAAGGGAGCTGAGTGTTGTCTGAAAGCTGAGTTAGTTATCATTCTGATAGCAGATTTTTGCTGTGTGATGATGGGCTTAAGGTGGTTTGCAGTGGTAGACCCCCATGCACAGATACCATAATTAAGATAGGGGTAAATTAGTGCATAATATAGTGAGAGGAGAGCAGAGTTAGGAACATAATATCTGATTTTGGAGAGTATACCAACTGTCTTAGAGACTTTCTTAGTTATGTGTTGAATGTGGGTGCTGAAGTTGAGTCTCTTGTCTAGGAATAGGCCAAGAAACTTGCCATCATCTTTATTACTGATGTTAATGTTGTCTATCTGTAGCTGAATTGCATTTGATGATTTGCTTCCAAATAAGATGTAGTAAGTCTTTTCGATGTTTAATGTTAGTTTGTTCGTTGACATCCATAAGTGGACTTTTTTTAATTCATTATTCACAACATTATTTAGTGTATGTGGGTTGAGGTTTGAGTAGATAAGAGTAGTATCGTCAGCAAACAGTATAGGTTTGAGAATAATAGAGACATTAGGCAGATCGTTTATATATATAAGAAATAGAAGAGGTCCTAAGATGCTGCCCTGTGGCACTCCAACGGTAATTGGTAGAGTGGACGAAGTTGTATCATTGATGGTTACATATTGGTGTCTGTCACTAAGATAGGATCGGATGTAGTCAAGGGCAAGGCCTCGGATTCCATAATGCTGGAGTTTAAGTAAGAGGTATTTGTGATTAACAGTAACAAAGGCTTTTCTTAGGTCAATGAAGAGTCCAATCGGAAACTCATTTTTGTCAAGGGCTGAGTAGATAACGTCAAGGAGACTAATGATTGCATCGTTGGTGCTCTTTTGGGACCGGAAGCCAAACTGGCAGGGGCTGAGTATGTCGAATTTTACGAGGTAGGAATAGAGCTGTTTGTAAATAATTTTTTCAAATATTTTTGATAGAATGGGTAGATTTGATATTGGTCTATAATTGTTTATGTCCGCCGGATTGCCTCCTTTATGGACTGGCGTTACTCTTGCTTTTTTGAGGATATCAGGGAAGGTGTGACACTCTATAGATTTGTTGAACAGTAGTGCTATGGGTGGGGCAAGGGCATGGGAGGCTCTCTTGTACACAATGGACGGAATTTCACTGGTGTTCCCTGCCTTGGTTTTTAGAGAGTGTATGATGGACACAACATCTGCCGGGCTGATTGGTGAAAGGAGAAGAGAGTTTGGATTGCTGCCTGAGAGATATGTGTTAATATGTGTCTGAGTCTGTGGGATTTTACTGGCAAGATTAGCACCAACCGATGAAAAGAAACTATTAAATTCATTTGCCATTTCTAAATCAGTTGACGGTATATCCCCATCCTTGTAGAGTTTTATTTGGTTATGTGAGTGTTGCTTAGTTCCTAGGATACTAGAGATAGTTTTCCAAGTGTTTTTCATGTTGCCTTTTGCTTCATTGAATCTATTCACATAATATGCAAGTTTTGCCTTTCTTATGATACTGGTAAGCATTGATGAGTACCTTTTAGCTACTTCCTTTGAAACTAGGCCAATCCTAACTTTCTTTTCATATTCATGTTTCTTGTTGATTGAGTTGAGAATGCCACTTGTGAGCCATGGATTGTTCAATCTTTTGTCAGTTACTTGCTTTGTAAGAAGGGGACAATGAAGGTTGTAGAGGCTTAGAGTTTTGGAGAGGAAGAGGTTAGCTAATGAATTTATATCATGGGTATTATTGAATTCAGAATCCCAGTTAATATTGTGAAGTGCCTCTGTAAGATTGTCTAAAGCTGATTCACTGTGTAGCCTATATGAAAGTTTCTTGCTTTTTGGTGGTGTTATGTCCATGTTCGCTATGAGAAAGGTAGGATAGTGGTCAGTTGTTCTGTCGTAGATTATACCAGACACAAGGGGAGCTGTTATGTTTGTCCATATGTGGTCCAAGGTAGTGGCTGATGTTTGAGTGACTCGGGTAGGTTTGGTGATAGTGGGGATTAGCATACAGGAGTTCATGCTGTTAAGGAAATAGTCAACTTGAGAGCAATTTTGTTGACCCAGGTCAATATTAAAGTCTCCTCCCAGAATAATGTGGTTTTTGTTGAGATTGTTGTTTATAATAAGATTCCTTAGGTTGTCTGAGAAAGAAGCTATGTTAGTATTAGGAAATCTATAGAGGGCTCCAATAGTCAAAGAGGATTTAAGGGATTTAATTGTGAACTGAGCAAAAGTATATTCACAGTAGTCATCTCTGTCACTAATAACACTGTTGCAGATAAATGTATCTCGGTAATATATAGCTGTGCCACCACCTTTTTTATTAGGCCTACAGTTATGAATGGCTTTATAACCAGCTAAGTTGTAGAGTTGGGTATAGTCTTTATTTAGCCAAGTTTCTGTTAAAATAATGAACGATAGGTTAGTACCTAGTGCTGTGAGTAGTGCATTTAAATCGTCAAAATGTTTACCAAGTGATCTAACATTTTGGTTATAAACTGATAGATAGGTGCTATTTTGGAGTTTGTTTTTAGCCTGGTGTGCTGTGAAATACTTGCAATAATGATGATCAATGTGCTGGTTGGTATAGATATGAGACAGAAGATTTTGATCAGGAGAATGTGATAGAAATGCTACTGGATTTTTGTGGTCTCAATTCTTACCTGATCTGAAATGTTAATTAAAATGTTTTACTGGTTACTGGTACAGTAGTAGTTCTGCTTAGAGCTAGCTATACGCTACTAATTTCAATTGAATACTTTAATTCTAAAACATATTTTCATGTACTCAAAAGATCTTGAATTTATCAAGCGAGGAGTGAATGTAAATAATCTTCAAGGAATGAGTATGGGGTGCAAAATAAATTACTAATCACAGGATATGACACTATGATATGCGTGGTCTACTTTGGGGTAAATAAAATACATGATTATTTTTAGAATATATACTTTAATGACAAATATTTGAAAAGATATTTAAAGTTGAAATATTTATCTTTAAAAAAGATAAAACCTCCTTGCATTACACAAGTATTGATGAAATATGACATATTTACCGACTATAATGATGGCATTGAATGTAGTGTTCATGTGTCCGGATACCGGCGATTATGTAGTATTATTTATTTAAAAATATAATGCCTTTCACATAAATTATATATATTACTTGAAATGTAGCTACAGTAATGTCTACATCTCTGCCTTTCTTCTGACATATAAATCTTGAAGGTTAATTAGCATATATATGCATGTTAATTAGACAATTGATTTGCTGGTGTGTAGCTCTCCACACACCCAGAGCGGGTCCATGTATTTTCCCAAAGCTATATCCATAGTTACCTAGTGCTACTGCGGCCTTCTAGCATTACACAAGTAATGAAGATATATGACATATTTACCCACTATAATGATATTATTGAATGTATATCACACTACACACACACCCAGAGCGAGTCCATGTATAGCGAACGCATACCAGCGAATAATCATCAGCATCTATATAACAAAACTATTGTCCCATGGAGTTAATTTCACTTCCAGACACCTATTTTTTAATACAATTTCAATATTTTCTGGCTATTTATGCTAAATATTATTGTAACTATGCATTATTGTAGTTTATACCATTATTACAATTTGTGACGACGTGTGTGTACAAGAGGCTGATATGCCAGCAAACACTCTGCAGGCAACAATCTGTCTTGGATAAGTAAATAAAAAAATAAATATGTTTATTCAGGTAAGGTACATACATACAAGTGATGTTACATTATTGGATTGATATATAGGTAGAGCTAGTACATACAATGCCTAAAGCCACTATTACGCAATGCGTTTCGGGCAAGAAAAACATTAATATCTAGAACTTAATACTAATTGAGCATAAAGAATAAAAAGTGTTGAGAACATATACAAATAAAGATAAAAAAAGGGGGAACATGACTGAAAAAGCAGCACAAATACAATAGGCTGACAAAGTGTTGATTAAAAAAAAAAAAAAAAAAACACATGGGTTGACAATAGAGGAGTGAGGTAGGTTACAGGGAATTTATTAGGTAGTGTTTAGTTTTTATCTTAAACTGGTTGAGAGAGGTACAGTCTTTAACATGGTTGGGAAGGTCATTCCACATTCTGGGTACCTTGATTTGTAGAGCATTTCTAGTTTGATTAAGTCGTACTCTAGGAATATCAAAACTGTATTTATTTCTGGTGTGGTGCTCATGGGTTCTGTTACAACCTTCAATGAAGCTTTTGAGGTCAGGATTGGCATTACAGTTTAGCATTTTATATATGTATAATACACAAGAGAGAATGTGCAGTGACTTAATATCTAACATATTCAGAGATTTGAGTAAGGGTACAGTGTGATGTCTGGGGCCAGAGTTGGATATTGTCCTAATAGCAGCTTTGTGTTGGGTAATTAGAGGACGTAAATGATTTTGGGTAGTAGAACCCCAAGCACAAATACCAATGTTGAGGTATGGATAGATGAGAGAGTAATAGAGAGTAACCAGGGCAGGGCGGGGTACATAATATCTGATCTTAGAAAGAATGCCAACAGTTTTTGAAACTTTTTTTGATATATTTAGAATGTGACCCTGGAAATTCAGCTTTTGGTCGATGAGAACGCCAAGGAATTTGCCATCTAATTTGTTACAAATTTGGGTATTGTTTATTTTGAGATTTATCTGATTAGAGGATTTATTGCCAAACAGAATATAAAACGTTTTGTCAATGTTAAGGGTGAGTTTGTTGGCAGTTAGCCAAAGATGGACTTTCTCTAGCTCAGTATTTACTGTGGCATTTAGAGCAAGGGGGTCAGGACTGGAGTAAATGAAGGTTGTGTCGTCAGCAAATAGAATTGGTTTGAGGTGTTGGGAGGCATTTGGAAAGTCATTAATGTAGATGAGAAAGAGGAGAGGGCCAAGTATGCTGCCCTGAGGAACACCAATGTTGATGGGTAGGGTGGGAGAAATTGTATTATTCACAGAAACATACTGGAGCCTGTCAGTAAGATAAGATTTGAGGTATTGCAGGGAGTGTCCTCTGACTCCATAATGATGTAATTTAAGAAGAAGGTTTTGATGGTTGACAGTGTCAAAAGCCTTATGCAGGTCCACAAATAACCCAACAGGAAACTCCTTTTTATCAAGAGCTGCGTGAATTAAGCTAATCATACTAATAAGTGCATCGTTAGTGCTTTTTTTGGGTCTGAAGCCATATTGACAAGAGCTAAGTATATTGTGTTTGGCTAGAAAAGAGTAAAGCTGCTTGTAGATTAGTTTTTCGAATATTTTTGACAAGTTAGGCAGGATTGATATAGGTCTGTAGTTGTTAACATCTGTGAGATCACCACATTTGTGGACAGGGGTTACTCTTGCTTTTTTTAGAATGTCAGGAAAGGTTTGGAGTTCAAGTGACTTGTTGAAGAGCAATGCAATAGCAGGGGCTAGAGATCTGGAGGCTTTTTTGTAAATTAAAGTTGGTATCTCCTCGAGGGCACTAGACTTGGTTTTAAGGGAAAGGATTATTTCATTGACATCAGTGGAACTAGTAGGCTTTAGGTACAGAGACTGTGGATAGTTACCTGTAAGATAATCCTTAACATCAGTACAGGAAGATGGAATATCATTTGCAAGGGATGACCCAATGGAAGAGAAGAACCTATTGAACTCAATAGCAGAATCAGAGGCTGAAAGCTGACCAACGTTATTGGAAAGGAGTGTTGGTTTGTTATTTAAAATCTTCTTTGATCCCAATATTTGTGAAATTGTGCTCCAAGTTTTTTAATGTTGCTCTTTATTTGGGTAAATTTATCTTCAGAGTATTTAGTTTTGGCTCGTCTAATTATTTTAGATAGCAATAGCGAGTAATTCTTTGAGAATTCTTTGGAGACTGTTCCTAGCCTATACTTCTTCTCAAGGTCGTGTTTTTTGTTAATGGATTTAAGTATTCCCTTTGTAAGCCAAGGATTGTTAAGCCTTTTGCTTGTGACTTGTTTTGTAAGCATAGGACAATGGGTGTTATAAAGGCTAAGAGTTGTTTGTAGAAAAGATTGCACTGCTAGGTTGATGTCCCCTATGTTACCTAACTCGGACTCCCAGTTGACATTATCAGCAGCAGTTATAAAATTGTTTATAGCAGTTTCATTGTGCAGCCTAAAGCTTAACTCCCTTGTCTCTAGAGGTGGTTTGCTAATGTTAGTTAAGAGAAATGTGGGGTAATGGTCTGTAGTGCTATCGGTGATTATACCTGAAGTAAGCGGAGAGGTTATGTTGGTCCAGATGTGATCTAGAGTCGTAGCAGTACTATCAGTGATTCTAGTTGGTCTAGTGATTAAGGGTATGAGGAAGCAGGAATTCATACAGTTGAGGAAGCTAACAGCAGTAGGGTGTTCAGGCTCGCAGAGGTCAATATTAAAGTCCCTGCGATAATTAGATGGTTTTTGTTCAATCTGTTATCTAGTATTAGATTTCTAAGGTTTAAGTTGAATTCAGACACATCAGTGTTAGGAATTCTATAGACTGCACCCACAGACAGGACAGACTCGGCACCCTTGACTCTGAAACTGGCGAAGATATACTCCCCACAGCAGTCTCTAGTTCTAATTATTTTTAAGCATGTTAGTTCTTGGTGGTAGTAAAGAGCAGTATCACCACCTCTCTGCATTTGACGACAGTTGTGAATTGCCGAGTAGTTAGGCATGTTAAAGAGTTGAGTATTATCCTCTTTCAACCACGTTTCAGTAAGTATAATAAAAGAGAATTTGTTGTCAATAGTATTCAATCAAGGCACTAACATCATCGAAGTGTTTACCTAGGGATCTAACGTTCAAGTTGATTACAGAGATATTGTGATTATCTGTTAATACATTGTTTACATCATGTGCTGTAAAATATCTGCAATTTTGATCATTGAAGTGATGATTGTCATAGATAGTGGATAAGAGGTTTAGTTCTGGGTCTATACTTGTCTGCATAAAAAGGCTGTTTGCAGGAAAACAAGGCAAGAATGGCAAATTACAAAATAGAAAACAAAGAAAAAAGTAAAAAGAAAAAAAAAAAACTTAATGGGAACTAGGAATGTAAAAAATTAACTAGAATAATTAATAACAATAGATGACCAAAAAAGTAAAAAAACAATTATGAAATCTATAAGATGAAAAGCTTGCTTACTATACTATTATAAGTACACAATAGTTGAATACTAGTTACACTAAAACAAACTGAGGTAGTTTAAATAGAGATACACTCAGGAACACTGGATAATGAAGTTAATACTAGAGGACACAGGCAAAGCCAGTGTACTATGGAACATGGGATTATAAAGAAAAAAAGACAATAATAAAGATGACAATATTATTCTTTTTTTTTTTAACTAAAGTTAAAACCTTTTGAAGGGAAAGTAAGTAAGTAATTATCAAAAGAAGGCACCAAACCGGGAAGGCTATGTAGCACCATCAAAGACGCAAAATAATCAGAGGGCGCTAAATATCACCAAGGATGCCAATACGAGAACAAAAACGCATAAGGCGAACGATATCAAAAGTATCCGAGTCACCAAGAATTCTATCGAGGGACAGGCGACCGCGAGGGGCGGTCGGAAAGTAAGTAAGTAATTATCAAAAGAAGGCACCAAACCGGGAAGGCTATGTAGCACCATCAAATACGCAAAATAATCAGAGGGCGCTAAATATCACCAAGGATGCCAATACGAGAACAAAAACGCATAAGGCGAACGATATCAAAAGTATCCGAGTCACCAAGAATTCTATCGAGGGACAGGTGACCGCGAGGGGCGGTCGGAAAGCAAGACACACGCTCGTCCTGGAAGTCAGGACATTCAAGAAGGACATGCACGACCGTAAGAGGGACAATGCAACTAGGACAATAAGGAGCAGGGCGGCGCTCCATCAAGTGACCATGGGTTAAGCGAGTATGGCCAATACGCAACCTCGCTAGAGCTGTTTCCCACCGCCGGTTACGGTGGAAGGAGGACGGCCACGAGGAAACACAACATTTAAGAGTACGTAGCTTGTTACCAGTAACAGACAACCAAGAAGCCTGCCAACGGGTAAGGACTGAGGAATGGATAACCGGGTAAAAGTCGGAATACGGAATGCCTTTACGAGAGATGGGACAAGAGCGGACAGCTTCCTTAGCGGCAGCATCCGCACGCTCATTTAAAGACACGCCAATATGGCTGGGAACCCAACAAAACTCAACCGACTTAAATTTACTGTGAACGAGAAACAGCCAATGCTGGATCTCAACAACCACTGGATGAACTGGATTAAAGGACCCGAGAGCCAGGAGGGCACTACGAGAGTCAACAACAACTACAAAGGAAGACTGACAACGAGAAAGTAGGAGACGAAGAGCATAGAGAATAGCATAAAGTTCCGCTGTAAAGATGCTAGTCTCCGGAGGCAAGCGACACATATAAGTGCGATCAGGAAAAACAACAGAGTAGCCAACACCGTCCGCTGACTTAGACCCATCGGTGAAGACAGAAACGGAGCGGGAGTGAGAAGAAAAGTGCTCGAGGAAAAGGCGTTTTAGAACCGTAGGAGGGGTAAAAGCTTTAGTGATACGGGTCAAGGATGTACAAAACCGCGGAAGAGGGACCCTCCACAGGGGCAAAGAAGGAACAACACGAGGAGAAACATCAGAAATACGAACGGAAAGAGAATCCTGCAGGCGAGATAACCGGACAGAAAGAGGGAGGTGGTGAAGAGGAACAGGAACTGCAGGAGGGGTAAAAGTTAAAGCACGACAGAGGCGAGAGGAAGGATGTTGCAAGGACCGCGCAAGATAGCGAAGACAGTAGCGATCACGGCGGTCCTGGAGAGACAGGAAGCCAGTGTCAACATACAAGCTAAGGATGGGAGTCGAACGAAAGGCACCAGAACTGAGGCGCAACCCAGTATGGTGCAAAGCATCAAGACGGCGAAGAGTAGAAGGAGAAGCAGACGAGTAAGCAGGGCAACCATAATCGAGCTTAGACAGGACGAGAGAGGAATGTAAAGCAAGGAGAGTGCGCCTATCTGCCCCCCAAGAAGTATGGGACAAGTAAGTAAGTAATTATCAAAAGAAGGCACCAAACCGGGAAGGCTATGTAGCACCATCAAAGACGCAAAATAATCAGAGGGCGCTAAATATCACCAAGGATGCCAATACGAGAACAAAAACGCATAAGGCGAACGATATCAAAAGTATCCGAGTCACCAAGAATTCTATCGAGGGACAGGCGACCGCGAGGGGCGGTCGGAAAGCAAGACATACGCTCGTCCTGGAAGTCAGGACATTCAAGAAGGACATGCACGACCGTAAGAGGGACAATGCAACTAGGACAATAAGGAGCAGGGCGGCGCTCCATCAAGTGACCATGGGTTAAGCGAGTATGGACAATACGTAACCTCGCCAGAGCTGTTTCCCACCGCCGGTTACGGTGGAAGGAGGACTGCCACGAGGAAACACAACATTTAAGAGTACGTAGCTTGTTACCAGTAACAGACAACCAAGTAAGTAAGTAAGTAATTATCAAAAGAAGGCACCAAACCGGGAAGGCTATGTAGCACCATCAAATACGCAAAATAATCAGAGGGCGCTAAATATCACCAAGGATGCCAATACGAGAACAAAAACGCATAAGGCGAACGATATCAAAAGTATCCGAGTCACCAAGAATTCTATCGAGGGACAGGTGACCGCGAGGGGCGGTCGGAAAGCAAGACACACGCTCGTCCTGGAAGTCAGGACATTCAAGAAGGACATGCACGACCGTAAGAGGGACAATGCAACTAGGACAATAAGGAGCAGGGCGGCGCTCCATCAAGTGACCATGGGTTAAGCGAGTATGGCCAATACGCAACCTCGCTAGAGCTGTTTCCCACCGCCGGTTACGGTGGAAGGAGGACGGCCACGAGGAAACACAACATTTAAGAGTACGTAGCTTGTTACCAGTAACAGACAACCAAGAAGCCTGCCAACGGGTAAGGACTGAGGAATGGATAACCAGGTAAAAGTCGGAATACGGAATGCCCTTACGAGAGATGGGACAAGAGCGGACAGCTTCCTTGGCGGCAGCATCCGCACGCTCATTTAAAGACACACCAATATGGCTGGGAACCCAACAAAACTCAACCGACTTAAATTTACTGTGAACGAGAAACAGCCAATGCTGGATCTCGACAACCACTGGATGAACTGGATTAAAGGACCCGAGAGCCATGAGGGCACTACGAGAGTCAACAACAACTACAAAGGAAGACTGACAACGAGAAAGTAGGAGACGAAGAGCATAGAGAATAGCATAAAGTTCCGCTGTAAAGATGCTAGTCTCCGGAGGCAAGCGACACATATAAGTGCGATCAGGAAAAACAACAGAGTAGCCAACACCGTCCGCTGACTTAGACCCATCGGTGAAGACAGAAACGGAGCGGGAGTGAGAAGAAAAGTGCTCGAGGAAAAGGCGTTTTAGAACCGTAGGAGGGGTAAAAGCTTTAGTGATACGGGTCAAGGATGTACAAAACCGCGGAAGAGGGACCCTCCACGGGGGCAAAGAAGGAACAACACGAGGAGAAACATCAGAAATACGAACGGAAAGAGAATCCTGCAGGCGAGATAACCGGACAGAAAGAGGGAGGTGGTGAAGAGGAACAGGAACCACAGGAGGGGTAAAAGTTAAAGCACGACAGAGGCGAGAGGAAGGATGTTGCAAGAACCGCGCAAGATAGCGAAGACAGTAGCGATCACGGCGGTCCTGGAGAGACAGGAAGCCAGTGTCAACATACAAGCTAAGGATGGGAGTCGAACGAAAGGCACCAGAACTGAGGCGCAACCCAGTATGGTGCAAAGCATCAAGACGGCGAAGAGTAGAAGGAGAAGCAGACGAGTAAGCAGGGCAACCATAATCGAGCTTAGACAGGACGAGAGAGGAATGCAAAGCAAGGAGAGTGCGCCTATCTGCCCCCCAAGAAGTATGGGACAAGACCCGAAGGAGGGTAAGGGCCTTAGAGCACTCAACACGGAGGTAAGAGATATGGGGAGACCAAGACAAACGAGTGTCAAGGAATAACCCCAAAAGCTTCGCGGAATCTTTGTATTCAAGGGGATGACCATAAAGTGACAAAGAGGGACGAAGAACAACCCGTTTCCGCGTAAATGTCATGGCACAAGTCTTAGAAGTAGAGAACTTGAAGCCATGATCAGTGGCCCAAGACGACACGGCATCAATTGCAAGTTGAAGCCGACGTTGAAGGAGAGGCGAATCATCACCCTGACAACAAAGGGGAAGATCATCGACATAGAGAGCGGAGAAGACACCAGAAGGAAGAGAGGAAAGAAGACCATTGAGGGCAACCAGAAAAAGAGTAGTGCTCAGAACACTACCCTGGGGCACACCTTCGTATTGCTGAAAAGAGGGAGAGAGAGCGGTACCAAGGCGCACCCGAAAGGAACGACGAGAGAGGAAGCTGCGGAGAAAGAGAGGGAGATGACCACGAAGGCCAAAAGAATGAAGTTGAGATAGGATATGATAATGCCAAGTGGTGTCGTAAGCCTTTTCCAGGTCAAAAAGGACGGCAACAACGGAGGTCTTCGCAGCAAAAGCAGTACGAATATAGACCTCCAAGTTCACCAGGACATCTGTCGTGCTGCGGCACTTGCGGAAACCAAATTGAGAAGGGGAGAGGAGGTGATGGTGTTCCAGGAACCACATCAGACGAACGTTAACCATACGTTCAAAGAGTTTGCAGACACAACTCGTGAGAGCAATAGGGCGAAAGTCCTTAGGGGAAGTACCCAGAGATCCCGGTTTGCGAACAGGGAGGACAACGGCATCGAGCCAGTCCTCAGGGACTGACGACGACTCCCAGATCCGATTATACAGACTCAGTAAATACTGAGACGTGCTCGGAGGGAGATGGCGAAGCATCTCATAATGAATACCATCGGAGCCCGCCGCCATAGAACCGCAGAGGGCCAGGGCAGAACGAAGTTCAGAGAGAGAGAAGGGATCATTATAGGGAAGCTGAAGATGAGTGCAGAAATCTAAAGGACGAGACTCAAGGACAGGTTTACGAAGAAGGAAAGATTGGGGAAGATGAAGACCAGAGCTAACAGAAGAAAAGTGGGAACCCAGTTCGGAAGCGACCTGCAACGGGTCCGCCACAAGAGTATCATGGAGGTGAAGGACCGGTGAAACATCGGGAACGAACTTACCCGCTATCTTGCGGATACGCTTCCAGATCTGGGCCAGAGGGGTTTCGGACGTAATTGTTGAGACATAAGTAAGTAAGTAATTATCAAAAGAAGGCACCAAACCGGGAAGGCTATGTAGCACCATCAAATACGCAAAATAATCAGAGGGCGCTAAATATCACCAAGGATGCCAATACGAGAACAAAAACGCATAAGGCGAACGATATCAAAAGTATCCGAGTCACCAAGAATTCTATCGAGGGACAGGTGACCGCGAGGGGCGGTCGGAAAGCAAGACACACGCTCGTCCTGGAAGTCAGGACATTCAAGAAGGACATGCACGACCGTAAGAGGGACAATGCAACTAGGACAATAAGGAGCAGGGCAGCGCTCCATCAAGTGACCATGGGTTAAGCGAGTATGGCCAATACGCAACCTCGCTAGAGCTGTTTCCCACCGCCGGTTACGGTGGAAGGAGGACGGCCACGAGGAAACACAACATTTAAGAGTACGTAGCTTGTTACCAGTAACAGACAACCAAGAAGCCTGCCAACGGGTAAGGACTGAGGAATGGATAACCGGGTAAAAGTCGGAATACGGAATGCCTTTACGAGAGATGGGACAAGAGCGGACAGCTTCCTTAGCGGCAGCATCCGCACGCTCATTTAAAGACACGCCAATATGGCTGGGAACCCAACAAAACTCAACCGACTTAAATTTACTGTGAACGAGAAACAGCCAATGCTGGATCTCGACAACTACCGGATGAACTGGATTAAAGCACCCGAGAGCCATGAGGGCACTACGAGAGTCAACAACAACCACAAAGGAAGACTGACAACGAGAAAGCAGGAGACGAAGAGCATAGAGAATAGCATAAAGTTCCGCTGTAAAGATGCTAGTCTCCGGAGGCAAGCGACACATATAAGTGCGATCAGGAAAAACAACAGAGTAGCCAACACCGTCCGCTGGCTTAGACCCATCGGTGAAGACAGAAACGGAGCGGGAGTGAGAAGAAAAGTGCTCGAGGAAAAGGCGTTTTAGAACTGTAGGAGGGGTAAAAGCTTTAGTGATACGAGTCAAGGATGTACAAAACCGCGGAAGAGGGACCCTCCACGGGGGCAAAGAAGGAACAACACGAGGAGAAACATCAGAAATACGAACGGAAAGAGAATCCTGCAGGCGAGATAACCGGACAGAAAGAGGGAGGTGGTGAAGAGGAACAGGAACCGCAGGAGGGGTAAAAGTTAAAGCACGACAGAGACGAGAGGAAGGATGTTGCAAGGACCGCGCAAGATAGCGAAGACAGTAGCGATCACGGCGGTCCTGGAGAGAAAGGAAGCCAGTGTCAACATACAAGCTAAGGACGGGAGTCGAACGAAAGGCACCAGAACTGAGGCGCAACCCAGTATGGTGCAAAGCATCAAGACGGCGAAGAGTAGAAGGAGAAGCAGACGAGTAAGCAGGGCAACCATAATCGAGCTTAGACAGGACGAGAGAGGAATGTAAAGCAAGGAGAGTGCGCCTATCTGCCCCCCAAGAAGTATGGGACAAGACCCGAAGGAGGGTAAGGGACTTAGAGCACTCAACACGGAGGTAAGAGATATGGGGAGACCAAGACAAACGAGTGTCAAGGAATAACCCCAAAAGCTTCGCGGAATCTTTGTATTCAAGGGGATGACCATAAAGTGACAAAGAGGGACGAAGAACAACCCGTTTCCGCGTAAAAGTCATGGCACAAGTCTTAGAAGTAGAGAACTTGAAGCCATGACCTGTGGCCCAAGACGACACGGCATCAATCGCAAGTTGAAGCCGGCGTTGAAGGAGAGGCGAATCATCACCCTGACAACAAAGGGTAAGATCATCGACATAGAGAGCGGAGAAGACACCAGAAGGAAGAGAGGAAAGAAGACCATTGAGGGCAACCAGAAAAAGAGTAGTGCTCAGAACACTACCCTGGGGCACACCTTCGTATTGCTGAAAAGGGGGAGAGAGAGCGGTACCAAGGCGCACCCGAAAGGAACGACGAGAGAGGAAGCTGCGGAGAAAGAGAGGGAGATGACCACGAAGGCCAAAAGAATGAAGTTGAGATAGGATATGATAACGCCAAGTGGTGTCGTAAGCCTTTTCTAGGTCAAAAAGGACGGCAACAACGGAGGTCTTCGCAGCAAAAGCAGTACGTATATAGACCTCCAAGTTCACCAGGACATCTGTCGTGCTGCGGCACTTGCGGAAACCAAATTGAGAAGGGGAGAGGAGGTGATGGTGTTCCAGGAACCACACCAGACGAACGTTAACCATACGTTCAAAGAGTTTGCAGACACAACTCGTGAGAGCAATAGGGCGAAAGTCCTTAGGGGAAGTACCCAGAGATCCCGGTTTGCGAACAGGGAGGACAACGGCATCGAGCCAGTCCTCAGGGACTGACGACGACTCCCAGATCCGATTATACAGACTCAGTAAATACTGAGACGTGCTCGGAGGGAGATGGCGAAGCATCTCATAATGAATACCATCGGAGCCCGCCGCCATAGAACCGCAGAGGGCCAGGGCAGAACGAAGTTCAGAGAGAGAGAAGGGATCATTATAGGGAAGCTGAAGATGAGTGCAGAAATCTAAAGGACGAGACTCAAGGACAGGTTTACGAAGAAGGAAAGATTGGGGAAGATGAAGACCAGAGCTAACAGAAGAAAAGTGGGAACCCAGTTCGGAAGCGACCTGCAACGGGTCCGCCACAAGAGTATCATGGAGGTGAAGGACCGGTGAAACATCGGGAACGAACTTACCCGCTATCTTGCGGATACGCTTCCAGATCTGGGCCAGAGGGGTTTCGGACGTAATTGTTGAGACATAAGATGCCCAACATTCACGTTTAGCCGTACGGATGGCCCTACGGGCCACCGCACTCGCTTTCCGAAAGAAAAGAAAAGAATCGGTCGTCTGCCTACGGCGGTGCCTCTTCCAGGCTGCACGCTTACAGCGGACAGCCCGAGCACAGTCCGCATTCCACCAGGGAACGCACTTCCGTGGACCCCGAGAGGAAGAGCGAGGAATAGAGCGGAGGGCAGCGTTGAAGACAGTGTCATGAAAAAGGAGGAGAGCGCGAGAGAGAGGCAGAAGGGAGAGGTCAGAGAGAGCAGCACTGAGGGTAAATAGGGTCCAGTCTGCCTTAGCAAACTGCCACCTAGGGAAAGAGAGGGAAGGGCGAAAAGAGAAAAAGGAAACAAGGATGGGGAAATGATCACTTCCATGGAGGTCATCAAGAACCTGCCACGTGAAATCTAAGTAAAGAGAAAAAGAGCAGAGAGAAAGATCAAGACAAGAAAGGGTGCGAGTCCGAGAGTCCAAATGAGTGGGCTCACCAGAATTCAGAAGAGACAGGGAAGAAGATAGGAGAAACGGCTCAAGGAGGCGACCCCGGGTATTCGTCAGAACGTCACCCCAAAGAGAATGACGACAATTGAAGTCACCCAGCAGGAGCACAGGCTCCGGCAAGGAGTCTAGGAGGTGTTTCAAATCAGGAAGAGAGAGCGGGACACTCGGGGGGAGATAAATGGAACAAACTGTGTACCATTTCCCCACAAAGATACGAGCAGCAGAACAATGGAGAGGCGAAGGAAAAAGTAAAGGAACAAAGGGAACATCCGCACGAATCAAGAGAGCAGAAGAATTAGAAGCCCCAGCAATGGCTGGGGGGGGGAGAGAAAGGAATAGCCACGAAAACGACCAGGACGAGCACCAAGCATTGGCTCCTGGAGACAGACACAAAGGGGCGAAAACCGCGAAATCAGAAGTTGGAGTTCGAGGAAATTGGCGTAATAACCTCGAACGTTCCATTGAAGAATGGACAACGACGAGAAGAGAAAGGACAAAAACAGAGAACAAGGAAGAAACAAAGGCGAAAGAGCAACAGAGCATGTTAAAGAATATCAGGGTCGGGATCAGGGTCAGCAAAGTCAGGGTTAGGGGGCATGGGTAAACTGAGCAAAGACGGAGGGAAGGAAACGGGAGAACAGATCAGAGGTGGGCGGGCGGGGTCCGGAAGAGGAGGAGGAAGAGGAGGAGACAACGGAGAGGAGCAGTCAAGGACAGCAGTTGGAAGAGGGGGAGTAGAAAGAGGGGAGCGAACCCCAGCAAGAGCAGCAACCGAAAGGGAAGCAGGGGCCAAAGAAACCTCCATAGCAGGAACAGAGGGCGCAACCACTGAAACGGGAGGGGAAGGAGCAACAGAGCCAGAAGTAGGAGCTAAGGAAGAAAGCGAAGCCTTCTTACCCGCCGGGGAAGAGGAAGGAGAGGAGCCAGGCTTACGCTTCTGACTTAAAGAGACAGGTGTCCCAGCAACTACGTACCGGGCAACGGATTCCAGTGTCTCAACAGGAGAAGCCGAACGAGAGCACACACGACGGCCGTTAGGAGAGCGATGGACATCCACCTGCACCGACAGGCGGCGGGGAGAGCCAATAGATGGTGGAAGAGGATGGGAAGGAGGATCGGAGGGGGACGAGGAAGAAGACACAGGAGACATGACAGACCGGGTTGAAAGAAGGGGAACCCCAGACAGAGGACCAGGAGGGGGACCCCTCGGGAAAGAACTCAAAGGAACAGAGGAGGGGGCAGTGGGCGTATCAGGGTCCAAGGCCCGGAAACGGTTGAGAGTCTGAGGAAGGGGGGAAGGACGAGGAGAGGAAGAGCGCAACACGCGAGCATAAGAGATGTTAGTAAAAGGCGGGAGCCGGCGAACCTGGCGCCTCGCCTCAGGAAAAGACAAACGCTCCCGGTGCTTCAGGTTAAGGACGGCTGCCTCAAGCTTGTAATGGACACAGGCACGGGAGAACGTAGGATGGGCCTCACCGCAGTTGAGGCAGCGAGCTTGGGGAGAAGTGCACTCCGACTTAGAGTGACCTTCACTCCCACACAAAGGACAGAGAGAGACAGTCCCAGAGCAGCGGAGGGCACCATGCCCAAACCTCCAGCAATTATTACAAAGTCGAGGAGAAGGAATATACTCCTGGACAGAGCACCTAGCACCAGCAAGAATGACAGAGGATGGAAGGGTCCTACCATCAAAGGTGATCTTCACAACGCGAAGGGGTTGACGGCGATGACCACGAGGGGGACGAGTAAACGAGTCAACCTGGAGGACAGAATGGCCTTGGGCATCAAGGATATGCCGAATATCATCATGGCAATCCTGCAGATTCCGAACACCGGTTGCAACATGGGGTGGGAGGAGAATAGTGCCAACACTGGAATTCATCTGAACGTTCTTGGAGACCCGAACAGGGATCTCGCCAAGGCAAGATAAGGCAGCCAAGCGGGAAGCCGCATCCTGAGAAGGAGCAGCAACGACACGTGTACCGAGACGAGTGGGGTTGAAAGTAACACACGCATCCACGGAATCTACAAGATGCCGATGGAGGGAGAAATCGTCAGGAAGCGCAGAATCAAGAGGGAGGAGATCAAAGTATTTGGCCCATGAAGCAGGACCAAACAAGGCCTGATACGCATCAGCACGGGAAGGAATCGAGCGAGTGCGGTTGGGGCGCGAACGGCGTTGAGAACCCCTAGAGAGAGAGGGGTCAAAAGGCGCAGTAGTCACAACGAAAGACTTAGCCACACCAGGGGACGAAGTGGTCACCACCGGGGGCTGGAGGCTCGACCCAACCTCAGAGGAGGGAGGGGAGCTGGGGGAAGAAGTCAGGACGGTCAAAGGAGGAGCAAGGTCGGGGCCCAACGCAGCGGGAGCTACAGAGCCTGGTCTTCCAATACTGGCCGACTCGGGGGCTTGGTCGCCCACCCCACGAGCCTGAGAGGGTACAACGGAAACATTCAACGACATAGAGACGAAAAGTGACAAATTCATCCACGAATGTGCCCCCATACCCACCATGGAGCCACAATTAGAGGCAGGACACCCAACAGGAAGCTATCGCCGATCATGCCGGGGCCCCCTAGGGGTGCGTCGTGAGTATACGCCCCACAAACGCCACCTTAAGGACCGTCAGTCCGTCGAGATCGGGTTCAGCGACGAAAGGGGGATTGACAATAAAAGGTTCCCCTCGCTCGAGACGTCGGGTACTACAGTTCTACGGGTGCAAGAGTATGCCTCCTCAAGCACCCGGGCGTCAAAATAGAAGAAGTCCAAAGAAATAATCCAAAACAAGCAAAAGGTCGGCAGGAAACGACAAGCAGATAGGAGAAGAGGGGGGAGAAAAACGAAACATAAGGAAAAGGAAAAGCGATCCGGCACAATTGGAGAAGACAGCAGCAGGAGTGCAAGGCCAGAAAAGGACAGAGGACTGCCCAATGGAGCATCACACTCCGGCAGCCGTCCACCAAGCCCCCTCACGACGCCAACGGGCCGGAAGGGGAGGGGGTTTTGAAGGGAAAGGCAGAGCTAGAGTACACAAAGGTAGTTAAATGAGATTATAATTTGAATTCAGGCTATACAGCAGATATCCCACAGTCATTGAGGAAAGAATTAAGGTGAGCTTCTGTGGTTATTGAATAGGTTTTTCCAGTGTCAGTCCTCCTAGCTATAATTTTACCATCTCGCACAAAACAGTGTTTAATTGTAGGGGAATTTTTGCAGAAGCCACGCAGTTTAAAAAAAGAGATTTTGCCTGCACCTGGTCAGACATTCATTCACATAAACAGTGGATTTACTAGCAACTGCAGATGAGATAAGATCAGTCTTGCGGACTGTCGCGATAACAGTGATTGCGGATAAGTCGCTCCACAACATTGACGCTTGGATCGTCGACTTGATTTGGCGTCACCTGCTCTTTATTTTCGTCTAATTTCTTTATAAAAAGATACTTTTTCGGATTAAAATTATGTTTTTTCATGTTGTATGTTCAGCACCAACATTGTAATGAGTAAATATATCATATTTATTCATTACTAACGTATTGCCAGGAAGTTTTCTGAAGCGTGTGTAGCATGTCCTAGTTTTTGGTAATTAGACGGACCGACAAAGATGACTGAATCTCTCTTAAAACTTTTGACACTCATGAAGGTTTATCATTCAAATGCGCTAACACGTGTGCTTTTATACCTTTACGTGACTTAAATAATCTACCACATTTATCACACTCAAAAGGCTTTTCTTCTGTATGTACCAACATGTGACGTATTATAGATCCATGATCTTTAAACCTTCTGCCACACTCAAAAGGCCTTTCTTCTATATGTACCAACATGTGACGTATTATAGATACACGATCTTTAAACCTTCTGCCACACTCATCACACTCAAAAGGCCTTTCTTCTGTATGTACTAACATGTGACGTATTATAGATCCACGATCTCTAAACCTTTTGCCACACTCATCACACTCAAAAGGTGTGGGAAGACTCATCAATGTGCATCATCATGTGAGTCTTCATATATCCAACCTGACTGAACCTCTTCCCACACTCTGGACACTTATGAGGTTTTTCACCCGAATGCACTAACATGTGAGTCTTCATACTTCCAAGCTGACGGAACCTCTTCCCACACTCTGGACACTTATGAGGTTTTTCACCCGAATGTACTAACATGTGAGTCTTCATACTTCCAAGATGACTGAACCTCTTCCCACACTCTGCACACTTATGAGGTTTTTCACCAGAATGCACTAACATGTGAATCTTCATACTTCCAAGCTGACTGAACCTCTTCCCACACTCTGGACACTTATGAGGTTTTTCACCCGAATGCACTAACATGTGACGCTTCATATGTCCAAGACGACTGAACCTCTTCCCACACTCTGGACACTTATGAGGTTTTTCACCCGAATGCACTAACATGTGACGCTTCATATGTCCAAGCTGACTGAACCTCTTCCCACACTCTGGACACTGGTGAGTCTTCATCTTCTTTATGATAGGTGCAGTTTGTGGGAAGGTTTTCTCCTCGGATGACTGCATGAGTGGTGATGCTGCGTGACGCCTCACGGTGGGGCGTCAATGTTGAGGCTTAGGCAAGGCTTTAGTGTTGTTTCTTAGGCTGTTGTAGAGTTAGACTTGATGTGAGCACTTGAAGGTCAATGGTGGGTTTCTTCTTTATGATAGGTGCAGTTTGTGGGAAGGTTGTTGTGTTGATTTAGGGGCGACGACGATCGTACGTGGGAAGATTTTATGCTCATGTCTGGACACTCACCGTCCCGTGTTGTGATAATGACGGCGACGCTCACCTAGGCGTTCCAGTGTTCTTTCTGGTGCCATATTTCATTTTCTACTTCTTACTTTTATTTGTAACTGGTTTTCTACATGTAACTCTTATGTTTTCCTCATATTTTTTTAATTAATGAATATGCTTGCAATTCATTCATTAAAATACAATGGTACTCGTTTATATACTTTCTGAAGGAAACATTGCTCCCATGGTGAATGCACTACTTTGCATTCTTTTTATTTATATATATGTCGTACCTAGTAGCCAGAACGCACTTCTCAGCCTACTATGCAAGGCCCGATTTGCCTAATAAGCCAAGTTTTCCTGAATTAATATATTTTCTCTAATTTTTTTCTTATGAAATGATAAAGCTACCCATTTCATTATGTATGAGGTCAATTTTTTTTATTGGAGTTAAAATTAACATAGATATTTTTTTTTTTTTTTTTTTTTGAGATATATACAAGAGTTGGTACATTCTTGTACAGCCACTAGTACGCGTAGCGTTTCGGTCAAGTCCTTAATCCTATGGTCCCTGGAATACGATCCCCGCCGCGAAGAATCGTTTTTTCATCCAAGTACACATTTTACTGTTGCGTTAAACAGAGGCTACAGTTAAGGAATTGCGCCCAGTAAATCCTCCCCGGCCAGGATACGAACCCATGACATAGCGCTCGCGGAACGCCAGGCGAGTGTCTTACCACTACACCACAGAGACTGCAATATATGACCAAACCTAACCAACCCTACCTAACCTAACCTAACCTATCTTTATAGGTTAGGTTCTGTTAGGTAGCCGAAAAAGTTAGGTTAGGTTAGGTAGTCGAAAAAACATTAATTCATGAAAACTTGGCTTATTAGGCAAATCGGGCCTTTCATAGTAGGCTGAGAAGTGCGTTCTGGCTACTAGGTACTATATATATATATATATATATATATATATATATATATATATATATATATATATATATATATGTCGTACCTAGTAGCCAGAACTCACTTCTCAGCCTACTATTCAAGGCCCGATTTGCCTAATAAGCCAAGTTTTCCTGAATTAATATATTTACTATAATTTTTTTCTTATGAAATGATAAAGCAACCCTTTTCTCTATGTATGAGGTCAATTTTTTTTTATTGGAGTTAAAATTAACGTAGATATATGACCGAACCTAACCAACCCTACCTAACCTAACCTAACCTATATTTATAGGTAAGGTTAGGTTAGGTAGCCAAAAAAAGCTAGGTTAGGTTAGGTTAGGTAGGTTAGGTAGACGAAAAAACATTAATTCATGAAAACTTGGCTTATTAGGCAAATCGGGCCTTGAATAGTAGGCTGAGAAGTGCGTTCTGGCTATTAGGTACGACATATATATATATATATATATATATATATATATATATATATATATATATATATATAATATATATATATATATAATATATATATATATATATATATATATATATATATATATATATATATATATATATATATAATATATATATATATATATATATATATATATATATATATATATATATATATATATATATATATATATATATATATATTTATATATATATGTCGTACCTAGTAGCCAGAACGCACTTCTCAGCCTACTATGCACGGCCCGATTTGCCTAATAAGCCGAATTTTCATGAATTAATTGTTTTTCGACAACCTAACCTACCTAACCTAACCTAACCTAACTTTTTCGGCTACCTAACCCAACCTAACCTATAAAGATAGGTTAGGTTGGGTTGGTTAGGTTCGGTCTGATATCTACGTTAATTTTAACTCCAATAAAAAAAACTGACCTCATACATAATGAAATGGGTAGCTTTATCATTTCATAGGAAAAAAATTAGAGAAAAAATATTAATTCATGAAAACTTGGCTTATTAGGCAAATCCACAAGTTATTTGGTAGAAAGTAAGTAAGTAATTATCAAAAGAAGGCACCAAACCTTATTTTGTAGTAAACTATCAAATCAGATTCAACTTCAGACAGATAATGTTAACATTACCCATAAAAATGATGGGAAGTTCTTTGGCCTATACATAGTCATGGGACTGAACTTTAGCACCCTCATACAACACATAGCTAAAAAAAGTCTAACAAATGGTCGGTATACTTTCTAATATCAGCAATTATATTCCTCAAGCCCATCATCACTCGGCAAAAATCTGCTATCATTACTGTAACGAACCCTAGTCTTCAGACAACACACAGCCCCTCTATTTAAGTCCCTTAACATGCTAAACATGCACTCAGTCCACACATTCTCATGTGCTATCTACATGTATAAAACCTGGTTTATAAAAAACCCTGGTTTCCTGGAAACCAGGTGTAAAACCTGGTTTCCTAAACGCTAATCTCGATCTGAAACTTTTCCTTGATATATGTAATAGAACCCAAAGCCACACCAGAAACAAACATCTCTTTGATATCCCCAGAGTCAGACTAAACTTGTGCAAACATTCCATGCAAAAAAAATGGCCAAGTCTTTGGAACTCACTCCCTGATGAATTAAAAAATTGCCCAATCCATGCCCTGTTCAAAAGTAAAGGAAAAAAAGGACCTAATTTCATCCTCACAGTTTCCTACCTTGTGCTTCAAACTTAAACTGTACATCTGAAAGTGTACACTGCTAAAATGTACCCTTTCATTTTTAAGGACCTGCCTGAAATGGTATGCAAGCTAGTGGCTTTGCATGAATGTAAAAATACCAATGTTATGTAATGACACCAACCCATTTTACCTTCTTGCAAATAAATTATTATTATTTTTATTATTACCCAGGACAAAGTGATTGCGGAACGCCAGGCAAAGCATCTTAACCGCTACACCACAGAAACTGTACATAACTGAACATTTTAGTTATATTTTATATATGGCAATGGAAATTTTGTTTGTTGTCAAAGTGAACACCAAGGAACTTCCCATCAACTCTGCTCATAATTTGGTATTGTTAAGTCTTAGACAATGAATCACAACAGATATGGTCGAGACATGATGACCAAACCACACACCAGAAGATGAGGAGACGACGACATTTCGGTCCGTCCTGGACCATTATCAAATCAATTGTGATAATGGTCCAGGACGGTCCGGGATGTTGTCGTCTCATCTTCTGGTGTGTGGTTTGGTCATCATAGTCTTAAGATTAACTTGATTGTTGAACTTCTTACCAAACAAAAATGTAAAACGCCTTGTCGATGTTAATGGAAAGTTTGTTAACAGTCAATTTAATGGACTTCATTTAGTTCAGTATGCACCATGTCATTTAGAATAAGTGGGTTAGCATGTGAGAAAACTTGAAGATGTTTCTTCTTCATGTGATGAAGAGAAAATATGAAGGTATCTGGAAGATATATATGAGAAAAACGAGTTGACCAAGTATGCTACCCTTGCAGAATGCCAATGTTAATTGAGAAAGTGGGAGAAGTAGCAGCGTTCACTGAAATATACTGCTGACAGAGATAAGATTGCAAGTACTAAAGGGAGTGACCTCTAACTCCATAGTGTTGGAGTTTCAGAAGAAGGTTATTGTGTTTGTGTCAAAACCCTTGCATAAGTCAACAAACAAACCTATGGGGAGCTCATTTTTGTTAAGTACTGCATGTAATAATTTAAGCATATTTATAAGAGCAGTGTTGGTGCTTTTATGGGTCTGAAGCCACACTGTATTATCACACGAGGATAACCTCAATAAATTCCTCTTCCAATGTGATCTATCTGAACAAACTGACCCTATTAGTACCTCAACTTAATTATCCCATTGTTACCAATAATGTAAGTCATTAATAGGAGTTAGCTAAGTTCTATAACATATTGTTACTGTAAGTGGACAGTGACCTTGTATGTTAGGATAATTGTCATGTTAATAATATTATTAATAATAATTTATTCACAAACAAGTACAATGGGTTGGTGAGATTACATAAGATTGGTATTTTTACATTCTTGTAAGGTCACTAACACGCACAGTGTTTCCTGCAAGTTCTATAACATATATAGTTACTGTGAGTGAACAGTTACTTTGTATATTCAGATAATTGTCAAGTAAGTTCTGTAACACTTCTAGTTACTGAGAGTGGACAGTGACCTTTTATGTTAAAACAATCGTCCAGTTCTTTATAATATAATTAAAAGGTAATAGGTAAGAGCCAAGTATTACACCATATTCTATCTATAAATAATATGGGCCAATGATTGCTCCTAAGCAAATAATAACTTCACATCATTCACATCCATCAACACAACACGAACCTAAACTGCCAATCAAAACAAACTATATTTTTTGGTTTGCATAGATGACAAATTACAAGCTGTGGTTTGGCCACAGGGTGGCAAAAACTGCAGCTCTTTGACCTTTAATATGCGGCTAGTAAAAAATTCTTGAGAACGTGAATACTCTATAAGTTTCTACCCGAATCCAGGGCAAGAAATGCATGACTATATAAAAAGTTCCGATACTTGTGGAACAAAGTTTGCATTCACAGTTAAAGGAGGTAAACATTTGTGTCTTGTTTGCCAAGTGCCATTCAGTCATTACAAAGCCAGGAACTTGAAACGCCAGAATGAACCTAATCACAAAAACTTTTCATATGATTATCCACCTAAATCAGACTTAAGGAAAAATAAATTAAATGAGTGAAAATCATCAATAAATTGCCAGCAGACACTGTTGACATTATTCAGTAAGGAAGCTGTGGCTCTCAAATGGTTCTCCTGCAGCTCTCAAACATATGAGGTTTATCATTTGCAGCTCTTACAGTAAGCAAGTTTGGCCACCCCTGCCATAAAGGCTACTCCTATACCTGGTAAAACAGGCCTATAATAATCATACATACCAATTATGCAATGATTAAATTTAGGCTTATATCTACAAATTAAAAATCATTACACTAATTTATAGTTAGAAATACTTATTAATCAAAGATATTGAGAATAATGGAAATATAGACAACTGATGTAAATACTAGCAGTAATTAAGCCTAGGCTAACTATATTCAATGACATACTCCAAAAAATATTATAAATTATAGTCATGGTAATATACTATAAATGAAAAATGCCACTTTATAAAATGGGTTAATACAAGTGGCAGAGTCAGGCTAATAGTATTATTGTCAGATAACATAATTGCCAGTATTCTAATATAATTGTGTCAGGATAATATTATTGTCATTCAGGATAATATATTTACCAGCACGCTAATGTAACTGCCAGTGTCAGGCTAATATAATTGCCAGTCAAACTCATTTAATTGAGTCAGGATAATATAATTGCCAGTCAAGTTAATGCAATTATCAGTCAGCATATATGTAATATAATTGCAAATCAGTATATTATTATTGAAGGTTAAGATAATATAATTCTCAGTCAGGCTATTATAATTGTCGGATTCAGGCTAATATAATTGCCGGAGTCATGCTCACATAATTCACAGTCAGGATAGTATAATTGATGGACAAGTTAATGTAATTATTAGTCTGGATACATATAATATACCTAGTAATTTCAAGTCTGTTAATACAATTGCCAGGCAAGATAATATAATTGCTAAAGTCAGGATAATATAATTGCCAGTCAGGATAATATATCTGCTAAACATAAATATCTCAGCCTGGCAAATATTATTTAACAGCTGAGTAATATATATTACTATACATCGTTGGGCTCGAGTAATATATATTTCCAACTCAGAAAATTATAAATGCCAGTTAGGCTAATATGAGTACTCAACTAAGGTTAGTCTTTTATCAGAATCTATCTTAATGCACACAATAATGCAAGGGTTAGATCACTATAACTACTGTAGATAGGCCAGACTACTAAAAAATCTGATACAAATATAAATGAAGAGGTTTAGCTGAAATAAATTCCAGTCTAATATATATTTGTTTATAATTTATATATCTCAGTCATTAAGCAAAATAACAAAAATTACTTTAATACCAGTATTTCATAAAAATAGTACAATAGTATATATAAAAAACCACAGTTAAAAGTTAACAATCAACTAGAGTGCTTTTGGCTTGCTTTCAAGCCTTCAAATGTGGTGGCAGTGATGGCACTGCCAATGCCAGCACTGTGGCTGTGGAACATTGCCACGTTTCTTCTGTGGCAAAGAAGAAAATGGAATGGAAGCTATGAGGTACACAGATATCAACGAAGAAAATTGGTACCAGTTGTACAAACACGATCATGACAACAGAAAGGAAAATAGGGCAGGGGTTGGAGAGTGAGAAACAAGTTAACGTAAAGTAGCAACACCATGTTTTTGAATACAGTATTTGGAATTGGGTAAGCTAAAACAGTATAAAAATATATAATAAAATAATGGTTGCAGATATGGAGAGTGCAAGATATTTTCCTGATAAAGTTTACAATTTCTAACAATTTTAAAATTGGAAAAATGGTATTATAAGTTAATGAACTAATATGTGCTTTAATATACATTATACTTAAAACATTTTCGATTTATCTCTCACACTCAAAATGTTTAACCTATCACCAAAATGCACCGTCTTGTGAGTTTTCATACTACAAAGATGACCGAATCTCTTTTAAAACTCTCGACACTCATGAAGGTTTATCATTCAAATGCACTAACATGTGTGCTTTTATACCTTTACGTGACTTAAATAATCTGCCACATTTATCACACTCAAAAGGCCTTTCTTCTGTATGTACCAACATGTGACGTATTATAGATCCACGATCTCTAAACCTTCTGCCACACTCATCACACTCAAAAGGTCTTTCATCATTGTGCATCATCATGTGAGTCTTCATACTTCCAACCTGACTGAACCTCTTCCCACACTCTGGACACTTATGAAGTTTTTCACCAGAATGCACTAACATGTGAGTCTTCATACTTCCAAGCTGACTGAACCTCATCCCACACTCTGGACACTTATGAGGTTTTTCACCCGAATGCACTAACATGTGAGTCTTCATATTTCCAAGCCGATTGAACTTCATCCCACACTCTGGACACTTATGAGGTTTTTCACCCGAATGCAATAACATGTGAGTCTTCATATTTCCAACCAGACTGAACCTCTTCCCACACTCTGGACACTTATGAAGTTTTTCACCAGAATGCACTAACATGTGAGTCTTCATACTTCCAAGCTGACTGAATCTCTTCCCACACTCTGGACACTTATGAAGTTTTTCACCAGAATGCACTAACATGTGAGTCTTCATACTTCCAAGCTGACTGAACCTCTTCCCACACTCTGGACACTTATGAGGTTTTTCACCCGAATGCACTAACATGTGAGTCTTCATACTTCCAAGATGACTGAACCTCTTCCCACACTCTGGACACTTATGAGGTTTTTCACCCGAATGCACTAACATGTGAGTCTTCATATGTCCAAGACGACTGAACCTCTTCCCACACTCTGGACACTTATGAGGTTTTTCACCAGAATGCACTAACATGTGACGCTTCATATGTCCAAGACGACTGAACCTCTTCCCACACTCTGGACACTTATGAGGTTTTTCACCAGAATGCACTAACATGTGACGCTTCATATGTCCAAGCTGACTGAACCTCTTCCCACACTCTGGACACTGGTGAGTCTTCATCTTCTTTATGATAGGTGCAGTTTGTGGGAAGGTTTTCTCCTCGGATGACTGCATGAGTGGTGATGCTGCGTGACGCCTCACGGTGGGGCGTCAATATTGAGGCTTAGGCAAGGCTTGAGTGTTGTTTCTTAGGCTGTTGTAGAGTTAGACTTGATGTGAGCACTTGAAGGTCAATGGTGGGCTTCTTCTTTATGATAGGTGCAGTTTGTGGGAAGGTTGTTGTGTTGATTTAGGGGCGACGACGATCGTACGTGGGAGGTTTTATGCTCATGTCTGGACACTCACCGTCCCGTGTTGTGATAATGGCGGCGACGCTCACCTAGGCGTTCCAGTGTTCTTTCTGGTGCCATATTTTATTTTTCTACTTCTTACTATTATTTGTAATTGGTTTTCTACATTTAAATCTTATGTTTTCCTCTTTTTTTTAATTAAAGAATATGCTTGCAATTCATTAATAAAATACAATGGTACTCGTTTATATACTTTCTGAAGGAAACATTGCTCTCATGGTGAATGCACTACTTTGCATTCTTTTTATTTATTTATTTATTTATTTATTTATTTATTTATTTATTTATTTATTTATTTATTTATATACAAGAAGGTACATTGGGTTTGTGAGAATTCATTGAATAGTACAGTATTTACATTCTTGTAAAGCCACTAGTACGCGCAGCGTTTCGGGCAGGTCCTTAATCTAGCAGATAATTTTAAGTAGGTAATTTCAATCAGAATTGATAAATGATAAAGATACATTACAAGAGAAAAATGAGATGAGAGAGATAAGTAAGTATATTAAAGCACATTGTTATATTAAATTTATTTATTTTTTTCAATCAAATAAATCATCAATCAGTATATATGATTGGTAATAAACAAGTTGTAATAAATAGAATACAAGCAGATCCACAAAAAGTAGGCAAGACAATAAGCAAATACATTCATAAACAAATTTGTAATAGAGAAGGAGCACCACCGCTGGCTGGAAGGATACAAGACGCTTTGTACACTGACAACATCGCACACAAGTTCAAGTTCAAGTTCAAGTATGTTTATTGAGATAAGCAATAAATACATCTCAAAGAGATAGAGTAGTTTAGGCTATTTCTACCCCCCTCTACTTCAAGTCCCTCAAGGGGCGCACAAATTCAGTGAGTACAAATAGACAAATAACATTACAAGAATCCCATTTAACATTGCAGGTTAATATAGTAAGTACAGCATATAATTGTTACACTCTTGGGGCAAAATTCTTGTAGCTCCTAAGTATACTGTCTATTATACCATTATCATACATACAAACAATTTGATGTGGTACACTATTTATTTCCTTATTTCTATAGTTTTCAATAAGTTGACACTCTAATACATAATGTTCTAAGGTGTGGGCGTGCGGCATACTACATAATTTACACTCCTTATCTTTTTCACTGACATCAACACCGTATTACCAGATATATTTATATCCTAATCCTAATCTCATGTAAATTGAATCCTTCCAAGTAGACTTTCCTTTACCATAAGTGAAGGACGAATTTGTATTTATTATTGAATAATTCTTAAGTGTGTTACTACTGTCCACCATTGCCATTCTCTTTATCATTTCTTCACCCTCCTGAATCATCTTGATTCTTGTTTTTATTTGTTTCAAGGTTAACTGACATACAACATCAACAAGAGTTTTTTCAGTGGCTCTCTTCGCTATATCATCAACTATCTCATTCAACAGTATTCCCACATGTGAAGGGATCCACATGAATCTTACTTTATACCCAGTTTTTTCTAGTCTCTTAACATTCTCTCTACACTCTATCACAATATATTCTGATATACTGGGCGTCTGCTATTTAAAGACTCTAACGCTCCTCTGCTGTCAATAAAGAAGCAAGCATTTTTACCACATATTTGACTACTTCCTGTAATCCTGCTAATACTCCTTGGAGTTCAGCCTGAGTTGAAGAGACATTGTCAGTTAAGCGGCGTCCAATAACAGTATCTACAGTGCCGATGTCAGTGTACTCCCTGATCAAGACTCCACATCCTGCGGCCATCCCTAGCTACTGACCCATCACAATATACATGTAGAGTGTTTTCTGTAGGCAGTTTTCTAATTATACAATCATATGTTGCCCTCAGCTCTCCTATTTCATACATACATGAGGTATAAAACAGCCATAGAGTTAGTTAGGAGCAAGGGAGGAATCCCGATCATATGTGGCATTCTTCCAAGAAAGGGAGTGGGAAATGAATGGATATCGAGGGCACTTGGTGTCAATTGCCGGCTGGAAAGATATTGCAAATCAAATGCAATATCTTTCATAGACAACTGGGAACACTTCTATGGAAGAAATGAAATGTATGCTCGTGATGGGGTGCATCTATCGAGAGCTGGGGTTGTTGCTGTTGCGAACTCGCTAGAAGAAGTGGTTAGAGGTGTTTGTTTGGGTTTAAACTGTTAGTAGATAGAGGTATGGGAATTGATTTGGAGGAAGGAGGTAATAAAAGTATGTGTTTGTGGGAGAAAGGAATTGGCAAAACGATCAGGGAAAGAGAAGGTCCGCAAAATAACAATTCACTTAGGGTATATTACACAAACAGTAGAAGTCTAAGAAACAAAATTAACGAATTAAATGCTCTTGTCTGCACAGAAAAAATAGATATTATTGCACTTACCGAAACGTGGATGAATGTAGAAAATAGAGAACTATTAGCTGAATATCAAATATATGGATTTAAACTATTTCACACAGATAGATATATTAGACGAGGAGGTGGAGTAGCCATATATGTTAGGGACAATTTGAAATGTAGTCTCAAAGAGGGAATCAAAACAGAGCCACACACAGAAACTATTTGGATTGAATTAAACGAAAAAGCTAATAATATTATAATAGGAGTAATATATAGGCCACCAAATTTAGACAGAATGGAAGCAAAGCATCTATGGGATGAAATATCTAGAGCATCTAGATCTAACAGTATTTATGTCATGGGTGACTTTAATTTTAGCGGAATAAACTGGTTGAACAAAACAGGGAATAGTGAAGCAGAAGATTTTCTAGAATTAATTGACGATTGCTTTCTTACGCAACACATTAAGGAACCAACACGGGAAAATAATATTTTAGATTTAGTGTTAACTAACAGGGAAACGCAAATTAATGACATCGAAATAGGGAGTGAGCTAGGGAGCAGTGATCACAAAGAAATCAGATTTAGCATAGAATGGAATAGACCAGTAGGAGAAAATTCTGTTAAAGTGCCAGATTTTCGAAAAGCTGATTTTAATAGCCTAAGAAATTTTTTGGGTCAAATTGATTGGAAAGGCTTGGGTATGGGGTGTGGGCCGGTCTTGGAGCGAGACATGAACCCAGCGATAGGTGACTTAAATGGGGATTTCGATGTGGATTCAATATATAACTCATTTAAGAATATTCTAAACAAAGCACAGCTAGGAACGTAGTATACCATACAAATTGAATAGATCGTATACTAATGACCCAAAGTGGATAACAAAGAATTTGAAGAACCTTATAGGTAAAAAGAGAGCTTGGTACAAAAGGATTAAAAATGGGGAGGTCACTTTAGAACAGGAATTCGTACAACTGGTTAGAAATGTTAAAAAAGAGATAAGGAAAGCAAAAAGAAACTATGAAGTTCGCATAGCAGGGCAAGCAAAGACAAATCCTAAAGGGTTTTTTCAGTTATATCGTACTAAGACTAGGGAAAGGATAGGTCCATTAAAAACTGAGACAGGTCAAATAACAGATAGTGATGAAGAGATGAGTAGTATTTTTAATAAATATTTTGTATCTGTATTTACTAAAGAGGAACTTAACAATATGCCTTCAGCCGAACAAGTCTATGTGGGTGGGGACGAGGACAGGTTGACGAGTTTAGCAGTTACCAGGGAGGATGTTCTTAAACAAATAGTAAAACTCAAACCAAACAAATCCCCAGGGCCGGATGAAGTGTTTGCTAGGGTGCTTATAGAATGCAAAGAGGAGCTTTGTGACCCACTGTCAACCATATTTAATAAATCAATAGAGTCAGGCAGAGTGCCAGAGTTTTGGAAAGTTGCTAATGTGATACCAGTTTTTAAGAAAGGAGATAGATCACTTGCGTCTAACTATCGACCAATTAGCCTAACGTCTATTGTGGGAAAGTTACTCGAATCTATAATAGCAAATAAAATTCGTCTTCATCTTGAAAAACATAAATTAATAATTGAGTCGCAACATGGTTTTATAAATGGCCGTTCATGTTTAACAAATTTGTTATCTTTTTATTCTAGCATTGTTGAGGCAGTTGATAGTGGTAAGGATTGCGATGTTGTATACCTTGACTTTAGCAAAGCTTTTGATACAGTGCCACATGAAAGACTGATTAAAAAAATAGAGTCTCATGGTATTGGGGGTGCTGTATTAAGCTGGATTAGGGCATGGCTATACCAAAGGAAACAGAGAGTTAGTATAAATGGAATCAAGTCAGAGTGGGAAAATGTTGTAAGTGGAGTGCCTCAAGGCTCTGTCCTGGGACCTCTGTTGTTTATAATATATATAAATGATTTAGATTCAGGTTTGAGTAGCAACATTTGCAAATTTGCCGATGATACGAAAATCGGTAGGGAAATTAATTCGGAGGAGGACTCACTATCACTTCAAGTTGATCTAGATAGGGTTTTGAAATGGTCAAAGGATTGGCAGATGCAGTTTAATGCTGATAAATGTAAAGTTCTGAGGTTAGGTAATGATGATAGAGTTACAAGATACGAGCTAGATGGTGTTGTGATTGCGAAGTCGGATTGCGAAAGGGATCTGGGAGTTATGATTAGTAAGAATTTAAAACAAAAGGATCAATGCATAAATGTTCGTAATAAGGCAAATCGGACACTTGGATTTATTAATCGCAGCGTTAGTAACAAGACACCTGGTGTGGTTCTCAAGCTATATCTTGCTCTAGTTAGGCCCCATTTAGATTATGCAGTTCAGTTTTGGTCGCCATATTATAGAATGGATATAAATTCACTTGAACGTGTCCAGCGTAGGATGACTAAGTTAATTCCCCAAATTAGAAATCTTTCATATGAAGAAAGATTAACAAAGCTTAAGTTGCATTCACTGGAAAGGCGAAGAGTTAGGGGTGACATGATAGAGGTTTACAAGTGGATGAATGGACATAACCGGGGGGATATTAATAGGGTATTAAAAGTATCAACACAGGACAGAACACGAAACAATGGATATAAATTGGATAAGTTTAGATTTAGGAAAGACTTGGGTAAATACTGGTTCAGTAACAGGGTTGTTGATTTGTGGAACCAATTGCCGCGTAACATTGTGGAGGTGGGGTCCCTCGATTGTTTCAAGCACGGGTTGGACAAGTATATGAGTGGGATTGGGTGGTTATAGAATAGGAGCTGCCTCGTATGGGCCAATAGGCCTTCTGCAGTTACCTTTGTTCTTATGTTCTTATGTTCTTATACTTTTTTTTCTTATGCAAGGGAGTAATTACTACATCTACATTACAATCCTCCCATGGTGGCGTAAATTTTCTCTTGGGCACAGCAATACACTCTGTAATAGCATCATACTTTATAACATTATAACATAATTTATTCATATATACTCTCTTCTTCATCATACACTGTTCACTACTTCCCACCTTTTGAACCGAGAGGATTAATTCATTAGCTCCCCCACCTCTCATTAATCTAATGGCAGAGGCTACATTTATCTCTGAAATTCTATCCCCAATACTCTGCAGATTCAACTCCATCTTCATTATCTCAATCATAGCATTTCTTGGGCATCCTAAGATAATTCTCATGGCTTCATTTTGTACCTTCTCCAACTTGCCCATCCTACCTTTACCAACACTTGAAATGGCAGGTGCAGCATAATCAATAAGAGATCTTACAGTACTCAAGTATATCATTCGTAGCACAGGGACTCCCACTCCCTTTCCACAGCATGCCATGGCCTTCAGAGGTTGTAATCTCTTCCGACATTGACCCAACAGTCTGTTCATCTCAGCTTCCAAACTCTCATGGGTATATCCAACATATATGCCTAAATATTTATATATATTGTAGGAGTAGATTATCCCAATAATATACTCGCTCCAAATGCATTGTTAATATTCCTGTCAACCTTTAGAGATGAATGAGGTGAGGCGTTGCCCGGGCAACACGGTGAGGTGTTGCCCGAGCATATAAGCAGCAGAATAGCAAACATTAACTCCCACTTGGTCCGGGAGACATCTCCCGTCACGCAGGGTGCTGTCGCGCCTCCACAGATCTCCAGTATCATCTATTGGTACTGGTGATGGCTCAAAAGGGCCACCACTTACGAGCTAATCATGCCCGTGCCACCGTTTGGGTGGCTTCATCTTCATCTTAACACATTCACAAGGGAGACATCTCCCGTCACGCAGGGTGCAGTCGCGCCTCCACAGATCTCCAGTATCATCTATTGATACTGGTAATGGCTCAAAAGGGCCACCACTTACGAGCTATTCATGCCCGTGCCACCTTTTGGGTGGCTTCATCTTCATCTTAACACATTCACAAAGGAGACATCTCCCGTCACGCAGGGTGCATTCGCACCTCCACAGATCTCCAGTATCAGCTCTTGATACTGGTAATGGCTCAAAAGGGCCACCACTTACAGGCTATTCATGCCCGTGCCACCTTTTGGGTGGCTTAATCTTTATCAATCAATCAGTTCTATTCCTGACCACCACTTGGTCCGGGAGACATCTCCCGTCACGCAGGGTGCAGTCGCACCTCCACAGATCTCCAGTATCATCTATTGATACTGGTGATGGCTCAAAAGGGCCACCACTTACGAGCTATTCATGCCCGTGCCACCTTTTGGGTGGCTTCATCTTCATCTTAACACATTCACAAGGGAGACATCTCCCGTCATGCAGGGTGCATTCGCACCTCCACAGATCTCCAGTATTAGCTCCTGATACTGGTAATGGCTTAAAATGGCCACCACTTACGGGCTATTTATGCCCGTGCCACCTTTTGGGTTGCTTCATCTTCATCTTAACACATTCATAAGGGAGACATCTCCCGTCATGCAGGGTGCATTCGCACCTCCACAGATCTCCAGTATCAGCTCTTGATACTGGTAATGGCTTAAAGGGCCACCACTTACGGGCTATTCATGCCCGTGCCACCTTTTGGGTGGCTTAATCTTCATCAATCAATCAATCAATCAAACATTAACTCACCATTTGGTCACCATTTGGTCCGGGAGACATCTCCCGTCACGCAGGGTGCAGTTGCGCCTCCACAGATCTCCAGTATCATCTTTTGATACTGGTAATGGCTCAAAAGGGCCACCACTTACGGGCTATTCATGCCCGTGCCACCTCTTGGGTGGCTTAATCTTCATCTTAATCTTCAAACATTAACTAGTCTACTTTCAAGTGTGGTCTAGAGCAGACACTTGCGAGATACTGTACCGACGCTCAGTGCGCTCAACTCACACCAAAGTATCACCTGTGTACTTCTGTATATTCGACCAAATATATATATAGTATCTTAGTGTCTGTGTTTATTGTCACCATACTTTACGTAACAATAGAACCGTTACATTGGTGACCCGGCCAGTGAGTGAAAAAGAGCACCTAGTCACAAACTAGATCTTCGTCGTGGATTTATCTACCAGGTTTCCAGCATACAACGCAGATGAGCCAGAATTTTGGTTCATGCAGATGGAGGCTATTTTCGACCTTCACGAAATTTCGACTGAGAAAGCCCGATATGCCTGTACCCTGCCAACACTTACCTCGGAGGCTATGCACACTGCCTCCGCTGTCATCACCGCACCATCACCGGACACCAGGACGTACACTGCATTGAAGGCCGCTCTTCTACAGACAGCAATGAAACGCCGCATTCAACAAAGGGACCAACTCCTCACTGACAAAAGATTAGCAGACAAAACACCAGCTCAGCTTCTGCGGCATATTCAGTATGTGATGCATACTGTAACTGGCCCAGCCCCCAGCGAGATTGTGAGATCACTGTGGATACAACTCTGTCCAAAACAAATTCAACCGGCCCTATTCAGTATGGCTGACGCCACCCCATTAGCCCAGCTGGCTACACTGGCAGATCGGCTTCATACGACGTCTGATAACGCTACGCTGTCCCATCCCAGTGTAACACAGCAGACTACAGGCACCCAACAACTCGACGTCCTCCAGAACCGGCGTTTCTTCCACCCAGGGAGGACGTACCATGCGAATCCAGTATCAGTCTCTAGGCGACAGCGAGAACATCGGGGAGAGCTTTGTTCTTACCACCAGAAGTTCGGACACCAAGCCCGCAACTGTAGGGCTCCTTGTTCCTGGTCGGGAAACTACTTCGGCGGGGACTGTTAACGGCCAGTGACCCCGCCATTTCAAACACTACACTGCTCTACATATCTGACGTCATAACCAAACGCCGTTTCCTCGTTGACACAGGTGCAGCAGCTAGTGTGTTGCCTTCCCCACTGGTCAAACCAACCCGTACTCCTGGTTTGGACTTACGAGCCGCCAATGGTACGTCCGTCCGTACATATGGGACCCGCGCCCTGGTTCTCGAGTTCGCCTCTCTGGGTCACTTTACGTGGACTTTCCTCATAGCGGATGTGGAACAACCCGTTCTTGGATGGGATTTCCTGCAACACCATCGACTTATGGTGGATCCCGCAGGTGCAGTACTTCGAGCCTCTCCTAGTACCTTGTTACGGCCCTCTCGGGACGCAACGGGGTTCTTGCTCTGATGTTGTTAGAGGAAGATATATGTATCCGTTCCCAAGCCAGTAGAGGCTTTCAAGGGATGTGATCCGCGACGCAAGTAACTTAAAGGGAGTATGGAAAGAAAGTTAAGAACTTAATATAATATATTGACCACCACCAATAAATAAATATTATATAAAAGGAGTACACAGGGGGAGGGGTATTAATGCTATGCAAGGGGATTATTCACTGTAGTCTTCTGCTGAAGACTCTGGTGCCACACCACTTTCGGTGCCGATTCCTTGGTGCTTTCTTCGTGGCCTTAAGACGTGTCCTCTGAGAACGCCGAGCCTACCCTGGCCACAGGTCCACTGGGGGCACCGTCGTGGAGGCCGTCAACCACACGTCCAGCAGGTCTGCTGGCAGGTACTGAGCCACCAAGGCTGGTACGGCCACTCCACGAACGATAAAAGGGGTACGCCCTAGACAGGAGTCTCGTGTGATATCACCAATCACCCTCCTGTCCTCAATATCCCAGTGGATTATCGTCTCCAACCGTCGGTCCCGGGTAAATCCTTCCACTGCCACTCCACTGGCAGGCTTAACACACCACAGTGTTCTTCCGGGGGGACGACGTCACAACAGCTGCAGCAAACTTCACAGTATGGAGACTGGCTGCCTCGGGTAGACTGACTTCACCTTCAACACAGTGGTCCCAGGTCGGCTCTGTAAGCAGACACGTCATCAATAATGGACACTAATACACCACACTCACAGGCTCAGATACTAACACCTGACGCATCCAGTCCATAGATGGCGCTGTCGTCGGAGCACCACCTCACCAGAGGTCAGGAGCGGCGGTGTTGAGTGCTGAACCAGACTGGAAACTGGTCCTCGAGGCCAGTACACGCTGTCCTCACTAGGTGTCGTCGTTCGTTTGGCGGGGGTTTCGGGAGCTGACCCACAGATGGCGTGTTTGTCACTGCTCCAGGCTCGGACACTGAATCCGGGTCCGTAACATACCTCTACACAAGTTAACATCGTCACCCCAGTCGCATCTACGGAACTTCAAGCACTCCTGGATGAATTCAAAGATGTGACCCAACCCGCCAGCCCTCGACCAGAGGTGCAACATACGATTACGCATCACATTACTACAACGGGAGCACCTACCTTCGCTAGACTACGCCGCCTGGCACCGGAACGACTGGCGGTAGCACGTGATGAATTCAATAAGCTACAGGAGGCGGGAATAATCCGCCCGTCGAACAGTCCATGGGCTTCACCTCTCCATATGGTCCCGAAAACAGCCCCAGGGGAATGGCGCCCTTGCGGAGACTACAGGGCTCTCAACGTTCGTACTCTGCCGGATCGCTACCCAATACCACACATCCAGGATTTCTCACAGGGATTGAGCACGAGAAATGAGTTCAGCTCTGTCACCAAAGGAGTATTTGCCCAGGTCTTTTTCCTAAATCTAAAACTTATTCCAATTTATACCCATTGTTTCGTGTTCTATCTCGTGTTTATAGCCTATTAATATCCCCCTTTATCAAGTCCATTCTTTAACACCTCTATCATGTCACCCCTATTTCTTCTTCGTCTATCTAGAGAATGTAATTTAAGCTTTGTCCATCTTTCTTCAAGGATCGTTTATTGAGCATAGGGCAAATAAAATTGAAAACCCACTATCATCCATTTGCATGAAAACAGTCCCCTGCCAGGCGTGATGACTTCAATGCGATTTCAGTACTAATGCAATATTACTGTATAAACTAACAGTCCCCTGCCAGGCATTGTGACTTCAATGCGATTTCAGTAGTAATCCAATATTACTGCATAAACGCAAAAATATATATGCGCATCTCACATTCGCTCAAAACATACCTCCCACACTTTACTGTAGCATATAACAGATCAAAAATACCCAATCAGTAAAAGCAAGCCTCTCATGTTTTTTGAAATAAAGCCTTCTGCAAAGTACCTTCTTTTGTGACTTCATCATCCCTAATGGGTGCAAGGAGCCAACGCGGTAAATGCTGATCCCAGGAGGTTCACACATAAGTGTGAACTCTTAATCTGGCTTAATACCTCAACTGTACTCTGTGCTTCATCAGAGTTGATATTCAGCTACAATAGCTCGTATTTTCGCTCATTGCTCATATTTTCTGTTATTCATAAACCCGATCAAACCATCCTAACCTAACTTATTATATATAGCAAACAAATACATTCTACAGACCAGTTATTGTTGTTGTTTAGTGACATCGTGAAAAGCGACCTCAGGTATAGGGATAAGGTATTGCTAGCCATTAGCATATAGGTGTCAAGGAATTTGTATTAGTGCAGGGGGTAATGATGTTGGACGAGTTAGGAGTGAAGAACTAATACAGAGATTCAGGACAGCCATTGAATTAGTTAGGAGCAAGGGAGGAATCCCGATCATATGTGGCATTCTTCCAAGAAAGGGAGTGGGAAATGAATGGATGTCAAGGGCACTTGGTGTCAATTGCCGGCTGGAAAGATATTGCAAATCAAATGCAATATCTTTCATAGACAACTGGGAACACTTCTATGGAAGAAATGAAATGTATGCTCGTGATGGGGTGCATCTATCGAGAGCTGGGGTTGTTGCTGTTGCGAACTCGTTGGAAGAAGTGGTTACAGGTGTTTGTTTGGATTTAAACTGTTAGTAGATAGAGGTATGGGAATTGATTTGGAGGAAGGAGATAATAAAAGTATGTGTTTGTGGGAGAAAGAAATTGGCAAAATGATCAGGGAAAGAGAAGGGCCTCAAAATAACAATTCACTTAGGGTATATTACACTAACAGTAGAAGTCTAAGAAATAAAATTAACGAATTAAATGCTCTTGTCTGCACAGAAAAAATAGATATTATTGCACTTACCGAAACGTGGATGAATGTAGAAAATAGAGAACTATTAGCTGAATATCAGATAAATGGATTTAAACTATTTCACACAGATAGATATATTAGACGAGGAGGGGGAGTAGCCATATATGTTAGGGACAATTTGAAATGTAGTCTCAAAGAGGGAATCAAAACTGAGCCACACTCAGAAACTATTTGGATAGAATTATACGAAAAAGCAAATAATATTATAATAGGAGTTATATATAGGCCACCAAATTTAGACAGAATGGAAGCAAAGCATCTATGGGATGAAATATCTAGGGCATCTAGATCTAACAGTATTTACGTCATGGGTGACTTTAATTTTAGCGGAATAAACTGGTTGAACAAAACAGGGAATAGTGAAGCAGAAGATTTTCTAGAATTAATTGACGATTGCTTTCTTACGCAACACATTAAGGAACCAACACGGGAAAATAATATTTTAGATTTAGTGTTAACTAACAGGGAAACACAAATTAATGACATCGAAATAGGGAGTGAGCTAGGGAACAGTGATCACAAAGAAATCAGATTTAGCATAGAATGGAATAGACCTGTAGGAGAAAATTCTGTTAAAGTGCCAGATTTTCGAAAAGCTGATTTTAATAGCCTAAGAAATTCTTTGGGTCAAATTGATTGGAAAGTCTTGGGTATGGGGTGGGGGCCGGTCTTGGAGCGAGACATGAACCCAGCGATAGGTGACATAAGAACATAAGAACAAAGGTAACTGCAGAAGGCCTATTGGCCCATACGAGGCAGCTCCTATTCTATAACCACCCAATCCCACTCATATACTTGTCCAACCCGTGCTTGAAACAATCGAGGGACCCCACCTCCACAATGTTACGCGGCAATTGGTTCCACAAATCAACAACCCTGTTACTGAACCAGTATTTACCCAAGTCTTTCCTAAATCTAAACTTATCCAATTTATATCCATTGTTTCGTGTTCTGTCCTGTGTTGATACTTTTAATACCCTATCAATATCCCCCCGGTTATGTCCATTCATCCACTTGTAAACCTCTATCATGTCACCCCTAACTCTTCGCCTTTCCAGTGAATGCAACTTAAGCTTTGTTAATCTTTCTTCATATGAAAGATTTCTAATTTGGGGAATTAACTTAGTCATCCTACGCTGGACACGTTCAAGTGAATTTATATCCATTCTATAATATGGCGACCAAAACTGAACTGCATAATCTAAATGGGGCCTAACTAGAGCAAGATATAGCTTGAGAACCACACCAGGTGTCTTGTTACTAACGCTGCGATTAATAAATCCAAGTGTCCGATTTGCCTTATTACGAACATTTATGCATTGATCCTTTTGTTTTAAATTCTTACTAATCATAACTCCCAGATCCCTTTCGCAATCCGACTTCGCAATCACAACACCATCTAGCTCGTATCTTGTAACTCTATCATCATTACCTAACCTCAGAACTTTACATTTATCAGCATTAAACTGCATCTGCCAATCCTTTGACCATTTCAAAACCCTATCTAGATCAACTTGAAGTGATAGTGAGTCCTCCTCCGAATTAATTTCCCTACCGATTTTCGTATCATCGGCAAATTTGCAAATGTTGCTACTCAAACCTGAATCTAAATCATTTATATATATTATAAACAACAGAGGTCCCAGGACAGAGCCTTGAGGCACTCCACTTACAACATTTTCCCACTCTGACTTGATTCCATTTATACTAACTCTCTGTTTCCTTTGGTATAGCCATGCCCTAATCCAGCTTAATATAGCACCCCCAATACCATGAGACTCTATTTTTTTAATCAGTCTTTCATGTGGCACTGTATCAAAAGCTTTGCTAAAGTCAAGGTATACAACATCGCAATCCTTACCACTATCAACTGCCTCAACAATGCTAGAATAAAAAGATAACAAATTTGTTAAACATGAACGGCCATTTATAAAACCATGTTGCGACTCAATTATTAATTTATGTTTTTCAAGATGAAGACGAATTTTATTTGCTATTATAGATTCGAGTAACTTTCCCACAATAGACGTTAGGCTAATTGGTCGATAGTTAGACGCAAGTGATCTATCTCCTTTCTTAAAAACTGGTATCACATTAGCAACTTTCCAAAACTCTGGCACTCTGCCTGACTCTATTGATTTATTAAATATGGTTGACAGTGGGTCACAAAGCTCCTCTTTGCATTCTTTAAGCACCCTAGCAAACACTTCATCCGGCCCTGGGGATTTGTTTGGTTTGAGTTTTACTATTTGTTTAAGAACATCCTCCCTGGTAACTGCTAAACTCGTCAACCTGTCCTCGTCCCCACCCACATAGACTTGTTCGGCTGAAGGCATATTGTTAAGTTCCTCTTTAGTAAATACAGATACAAAATATTTATTAAAAATACTACTCATCTCTTCATCACTATCTGTTATTTGACCTGTCTCAGTTTTTAATGGACCTATCCTTTCCCTAGTCTTAGTACGATATAACTGAAAAAACCCTTTAGGATTTGTCTTTGCTTGCCCTGCTATGCGAACTTCATAGTTTCTTTTTGCTTTCCTTATCTCTTTTTTAACATTTCTAACCAGTTGTACGAATTCCTGTTCTAAAGTGACCTCCCCATTTTTAATCCTTTTGTACCAAGCTCTCTTTTTACCTATAAGGTTCTTCAAATTCTTTGTTATCCACTTTGGGTCATTAGTATTCGATCTATTCAATTTGTATGGTATACTACGTTCCTGTGCTTTGTTTAGAATATTCTTAAATAAGTTATATATTGAATCCACATCGAAATCCCCATTTAAGTCACCTATCGCTGGGTTCATGTCTCGCTCCAAGACCGGCCCACACCCCATACCCAAGACTTTCCAATCAATTTGACCCAAAAAATTTCTTAGGCTATTAAAATCAGCTTTTCGAAAATCTGGCACTTTAACAGAATTTTCTCCTACTGGTCTATTCCATTCTATGCTAAATCTGATTTCTTTGTGATCACTGCTCCCTAGCTCACTCCCTATTTCGATGTCATTAATTTGCGTTTCCCTGTTAGTTAACACTAAATCTAAAATATTATTTTCCCGTGTTGGTTCCATAATGTGTTGCGTAAGAAAGCAATCGTCAATTAATTCTAGAAAATCTTCTGCTTCACTATTCCCTGTTTTGTTCAACCAGTTTATTCCGCTAAAATTAAAGTCACCCATGACATAAATACTGTTAGATCTAGATGCTCTAGATATTTCATCCCATAGATGCTTTGCTTCCATTCTGTCTAAATTTGGTGGCCTATATATTACTCCTATTATAATATTATTAGCTTTTTCGTTTAATTCAATCCAAATAGTTTCTGTGTGTGGCTCTGTTTTGATTCCCTCTTTGAGACTACATTTCAAATTGTCCCTAACATATATGGCTACTCCACCTCCTCGTCTAATATATCTATCTGTGTGAAATAGTTTAAATCCATATATTTGATATTCAGCTAATAGTTCTCTATTTTCTACATTCATCCACGTTTCGGTAAGTGCAATAATATCTATTTTTTCTGTGCAGACAAGAGCATTTAATTCGTTAATTTTATTTCTTAGACTTCTACTGTTAGTGTAATATACCCTAAGTGAATTGTTATTTTGCGGACCTTCTCTTTCCCTGATCGTTTTGCCAATTCCTTTCTCCCACAAACACATACTTTTATTACCTCCTTCCTCCAAATCAATTCCCATACCTCTATCTACTAACAGTTTAAACCCAAACAAACACCTCTAACCACTTCTTCTAACGAGTTCGCAACAGCAACAACCCCAGCTCTCGATAGATGCACCCCATCACGAGCATACATTTCATTTCTTCCATAGAAGTGTTCCCAGTTGTCTATGAAAGATATTGCATTTGATTTGCAATATCTTTCCAGCCGGCAATTGACACCAAGTGCCCTCGATATCCATTCATTTCCCACTCCCTTTCTTGGAAGAATGCCACATATGATCGGGATTCCTCCCTTGCTCCTAACTAACTCTATGGCTGTTAAATGTGACGTAAATGGGAATTTCGATGTGGATTCAATATATAACTTATTTAAGAATATTCTAAACAAAGCACAGGAACGTAGTATACCATACAAATTGAATAGATCGAATACTAATGACCCAAAGTGGATAACAAAGAATTTGAAGAACCTTATAGGTAAAAAGAGAGCTTGGTACAAAAGGATTAAAAATGGGGAGGTCACTTTAGAACAGGAATTCGTACAACTGGTTAGAAATGTTAAAAAAGAGATAAGGAAAGCAAAAAGAAACTATGAAGTTCGTATAGCAGGGCAAGCAAAGACAAATCCTAAAGGGTTTTTTCAGTTATATCGTACTAAGACTAGGGAAAGGATAGGTCCATTAAAAACTGAGACAGGTCAAATAACAGATAGTGATGAAGAGATGAGTAGTATTTTTAATAAATATTTTGTATCTGTATTTACTAAAGAGGAACTTAACAATATGCCTTCAGCCGAACAAGTCTATGTGGGTGGGGACGAGGACAGGTTGACAAGTTTAGCAGTTACCAGGGAGGATGTTCTTAAACAAATAGTAAAACTCAAACCAAACAAATCCCCAGGGCCGGATGAAGTGTTTGCCAGGGTGCGTAAAGAATGCAAAGAGGAGCTTTGTGACCCACTGTCAACCATATTTAATAAATCAATAGAGTCAGGCAGAGTGCCAGAGTTTTGGAAAGTTGCTAATGTGATACCAGTTTTTAAGAAAGGAGATAGATCACTTGCGTCTAACTATCGACCAATTAGCCTAACGTCTATTGTGGGAAAGTTACTCGAATCTATAATAGCAAATAAAATTCGTCTTCATCTTGAAAAACATAAATTAATAATTGAGTCGCAACATGGTTTTATAAATGGCCGTTCATGTTTAACAAATTTGTTATCTTTTTATTCTAGCATAGTTGAGGCAGTTGATAGTGGTAAGGATTGTGATGTTGTGTACCTTGACTTTAGCAAAGCTTTTGATACAGTGCCACATGAAAGACTGATTAAAAAGATAGAGGCTCATGGTATTGGGGGTGCTATATTAAACTGGATTAGGGCATGGCTATACCAAAGGAAACAGAGAGTTAGTATAAATGGAGTCAAGTCAGAGTGGGAAAATGTTGTAAGTGGAGTGCCTCAAGGCTCTGTCCTTGGGCCTCTGTTGTTTATAATATATATAAATGATTTAGATTCAGGTTTGAGTAGCAACATTTGCAAATTTGCCGATGATACGAAAATCGGTAGGGAAATTAATTCGGAGGAGGACTCACTATCACTTCAAGTTGATCTAGATATGGTTTTGAAATGGTCAAAGGATTGGCAGATGCAGTTTAATGCTGATAAATGTAAAGTTCTGAGGTTAGGTAATGATGATAGAGTTACAAAATACGAGCTAGATGGTGTTGAGATTGCGAAGTCGGATTGCGAAAGGGATCTGGGAGTTATGATTAGTAAGAATTTAAAACAAAAGGATCAATGCATAAATGTTCGTAATAAGGCAAATCGGACACTTGGATTTATTAATCGCAGCGTTAGTAACAAGACACCTGGTGTGGTTCTCAAGCTATATCTTGCTCTAGTTAGGCCCCATTTAGATTTTGCAGTTCAGTTTTGGTCGCCATATTATAGAATGGATATAAATTCACTTGAACGTGTCCAGCGTAGGATGACTAAGTTAATTCCCCAAATTAGAAATCTTTCATATGAAGAAAGATTAACAAAGCTTAAGTTGCATTCACTGGAAAGGCGAAGAGTTAGGGATGACATGATAGAGGTTTACAAGTGGGTGAATGGACATAACAAAGGGGATATTAATAGGGTATTAAAAGTATCAACACAAGACAGAACACGAAACAATGGGTATAAATTGGATAAGTTTAGATTTAGGAAAGACTTGGGTAAATACTGGTTCAGTAACAGGGTTGTTGATTTGTGGAACCAATTGCCGCGTAACATTGTGGAGGTGGGGTCCCTCGATTGTTTCAAGCATGGGTTGGACATGTATATGAGTGGGATTGGGTGGTTATAAATAGGAGCTGCCTCGTATGGGCCAATAGGCCTTCTGCAGTTGCCTTTGTTCTTATGTTCTTAAGGTATTACAGCACCTGACTGGTCAACTATGCGTGACGTCACCAGACGACCAATGCGACCTTTGGCGTCCTACTGGCATGTGTATTTGATGTTATTATTCAAAAATGACTAGACTAACCATCCCCACCTAACCTAATCAGAGGACTAAGAATATACATTTTAGTCATCCACAACTGTAATCATTATTCAGTGATAAGTTCAAAAGTATAACAGAAGCCCAAATGTCGTACTGCAATTTAAACAGAATCGTACATCTGGCAGCATAGCAGGTGAGCTAAACATAAGAATAAAGGTAACTGCAGAGGTCCTATTGGCCCATACGAGGCAGCTCCTATATATTTCCACCCAATCTCATTCATGTCCACCCTATGCTTAAAACAACCAAGGGATCCCACTTAAAGTATTAGTTTACAATAATAGTTTTAATAAATAGCTCTTATTCTAGTTTTATACACAACAGCAATTATGAAACCCTATATAGGGATGATGACGTCAGAAAAGCAGGTAATTGCAGAAGGCCTTATTTCAAAAAACATGAGAGGCTTGCTTTTACTGAATGAGTATTTTTGATCTGTTATATGCTATAGTAAACTGTGGCAGGTATGTTTTGAGCGAATGTGAGATGCGCATATATATTTATGTGTTTATGCAGTAATATTGGATTACTACTGAAATCGCATTGAAATCACCAATGCCCAGGGGTCTGTTTTTTCATATATATGACTGATAGCGATTTTTATTTTTATTTGACCCTATGAGAAATAAACGATCCTTCAGTGAAGATTGTCAAAGCTTAAATTACATTCTCTAGAAAGACGAAGAAGAAGAAATAGGGGTGACATGATAGAGGTGTGACTGAATGGTCATAGTAATGGGGGATATTAATAGGTCAATAAGGTATCAACATGAGACAGAATATGAAACAATGGGTATAAATTGGATAAGTTTAAGATTTAGCGAAAAGTCCTGGTAAATACTGGTTCTGTAACAAGGGGAGAATGCTGAGATACATGATAGTTCTTGCTCTGTGTTGCTTCCCCTTTTGATACATGCAATGGCCGATGGTTGGAAGTAAATATGAAATTTAAAAAATAGTCTAGTGATGATGGTATTTTACATTAGGTTTCAGGGTCACTGTTGTATCGCAAAACACACGACTCATAGACCGGCTGTTTAATCCCCTTGATCGTGCCTGTGCAGGAACGCTGAGCGGCTAGCTGGTGACGTCATTGACCATTAGCGATGCCTGTGCATGGGTCAGCGGCGTAACGAAAAATGCACGACTCAAATCGCGGCCGTTTAAATCCACGGGGATAAAATTCATAGCTCAAATCGATGAAGTCGACATCCACTGTTAAAAATCACGAAAAAACACACGGCCCAAGCACTGACCCGTAACCATTTCTAACGAAAAAACACACGACTCAAATCGCGGCCGTCATAATTTGTAACGAAAAACACACGACTCATAACGCTGCCGTCGGAAAAACCAAAACGGCAGCGTTATGAGTCGTTTCCCACTACTGAATTCTTAACCCCAACGCCACTTATCACACCCAGGGCGAATTCTTAACCCCAACGCCACTTATCACACCCCGGGCGAATTCTTAACCCCAACGCCACTTATCACACCCCCAGACCCCACTTTTGTCCAGAAATTACGGGCGGCCATGACAAACATTCGGCCTACACCACCACGCCAACCGACAACTCGTGCTACATATGTGCCTCATGAGCTCCACACAACTGAACACGTGTTTGTAAGAGTCAACGCTGTTCGACGCCCTCTACAGTCACCTTACGAAGGACCATTTAAAGTGGTTTCTCGAACACCGAAGTTCTTCACCATTGAACGCCGAGGACAGCGGGTAAACATCTCCATCGATCGCCTTAAACCAGCACACTGTGACGCTGCCCCAGACATCCCTCCAGAGACATCCGCCGACTACGCAGTTCACTTTTCGACCACAGTTACCAGCAGCACCGCCAAATACGACAACGGACGATCCTGTACGACCTCCCACCCTACAACCCCAGTTATCAGCCACACCACAACCTGATCCTACGACGACGGACGATCCTGTGCGACCTCCCACCCTACGACCCCAGTTAGATGACATCAGCGAAGAGGAGGAAGTTAACTTTGATGGTTATGTAACGAGAGCAGGGCGTACAATTCATTGACCAGCTAAGTTCCTTGATCAAGTATTTTTCCTTTCATCCCCTGGGAGGAGGAGTTCTGTAGCGAGTAGATTATCCAATAATATACTCGCTCCAAATGCATTGTTAATATTCCTGTCAACCTTTAGAGATGAATGAGGTGAGGCGTTGCCCGGGCAACACGGTGAGGTGTTGCCCGAGCATATAAGCAGCAGAATAGCAAACATTAACTAGTCAACTTTCAAGTGTGGTCTAGAGCAGACACTTGCGAGATACTGTACCGACGCTCAGTACGCTCAACTCACACCAAAGTATCACCTGTGTACTTCTGTATATTCGACCAAATATATATATATAGTATCTTAGTGTCTGTGTTTATTGTCACCATACTTTACGTGACAATAGAACCGTTACAATATTAACTCTCTATATTTTTACCGTTTATTTTCAATACAATGGGACTCCGACTTCTACATTCAAACTTAGTTTTGTCTTCATTAACCACCAATCCCATATGGTGACACAGGTTTCCGAAATTGTCCAACACTGTTTGAACCTTTGAAATATCTTTGCCCTGAAACAAAATATCATCGGCATATATGATCGGAGTTACCCCATTTGAGTATCTCTCAGATGCTATCTTATTCATTAGTACATTAAACAGGGTGGGACTCAACACTCCTCCCTGAGGTGTGCCGAGTTCAAAAGACCTCACACCTGACATACAACCTTCATACCACACCTGAGCCTTCCTTTCGTAAAGATAATCCCCTATCCAGCGCAATAATTTCCCTTTAACACCAAGACTAGCTAATTCATATAAAATAACCTCTTTGTTGGCTTTATCAAAAGCTCCTTGTTAATCAATGAAAATTCTATAATAATCATTTTCATTAGCTAGACATTTAATAATACAATCAGAGGTACTTTTTCCTTTGAGGAACCCGAACAAATTACTAGACAGCTGATCACCTATTATATATAAAATTCTATTTAAAATGATCCTCTCCATCATTTTACAAAAACACGAGGTTAAAGACACAGGTCTATACTCTCCATTGGCTTTAGGGATAGGGATGATCATAGCTTTTTCCCATTTACTGGGAATACTGCTCTTTATAACTAATATTAAAGATGTCTAAAAGTGGGCTTTCCGTCATAATGGCAAGTTCATTAAGTATTCCATAAGTTACTCCATCCTCCCCAGGGGCGGTAGATTTCCCAACTTTAATCGCCGTTATTAGTTCTTCTCTGGTAATACCTGTGCAAGTGACATCACTGTTACCTGCTATAAGTATAAAATCCTTTCTTAGATCTTTCCAAGTATCTAATGACTCTCTCTTTACAGCGGGTAATGAACTAAGTTTGGCAGCTTCCGCCCATTTATTTACGAGCCCATTTGCAATTCCTTGCGGGTCTGGATGTGCAACAAAATTATGCTTTTTACCCCTTATTTTATTTACGTCTTGCCAGAGTTCCTTCAAGTTTCTGTTACTCCCAACTTTCTCTGCAAACTCCTGCCAATACTTGCTCCTAATTTCCTTTCTCTTCTCCCCACACAGCCTAGCAACTGCCAGTAAAGCATTCTTCCCTTCCTCAGTCCTACCATTCCTATTCCAATCCCTGTGAGCTCTCCTCATTGTTAATGTCCACCCCTTAAGCATCTTGTCATGTGTATAATTTTCTTTTCTAGGGGGATGCCTTTTTATACTAGGTGGTTTCCGGTTCAATGTTGCATTAAATACATCTACCTCCTTAATTAAATCTTCACAAAATGCTTCTGCCGAAACTGGCGTATAAGTATCATACCAAGACTTAATATGGCCAACAAGACCCCTTAATTCTCCCTCATTAAACTTTAACCTTTTCCTCTGAAGGCAGGCATGCTTTTTATCTAGTTTAAGCTGTATTTGTAATGCAAAATGATCACTTAGCATTTCATCCACAGTAAGACAATTCCCCTCTATGCCCTCAGCATTTATCAAACAAGCATAACCTAATCTCCCTCCCCTCAAATGAGTAGGAGAGGGCTCGCCCAGCAGTTGTACATCTTCATGTTCCTGCAAAAACTGGTACCATCTGCAACCATTCCTATTTACTTTACCCCTTGATCCTAAAGCTGGATGTCTGGCATTAAAATCCCCTACCACAAGTGTATCTTCAGAAAAAAAGGAATCTGGCAAGTATCTTAAATCAAGGGAGCTATCAGAGATGTATAGATTAATGAAATTTAACTCTCGGTCCTTTAATTGTATCCGCAAGCTAATACTTTCAATACCTCTATATCTCTGAGGGATTCCAGTTATCTCGGCAGGTATGGTACTTTTGACATAACATGAGACCCTCCTAGTTCCTCCATCAGCATATAAGTGAAAACCTCTATAGCCATTTAGCCTCAGAATGCTACCATCCCTATCCCCAGTTTCCTGGAGTGCTACTATGTCAATATCCTCTCTAAGAGTATAATAGTGTACATACACCGCTCTAGTTTTGAATCCATTAACGTTCCAAGATAATATTCTCAAATTACTTTCATCCATGATTAATAATAAAACTACCTTTGCCCTGTCCGTCACATTCCATGAGATACGAGAGTACCTTAGAAACTTCCTTCCAACACCGTAACATTTTTTCTTTCTCCTCACTTTCACAACTACTACTAACATCGAAGGTAATATTATTCATATCTATTTTCTTTGTTATTTCTGTAACCCGTTTTACTTTAACCGTTCTTTCAACATTTGTCGCAACAGGAGGTTGAACACCGCTAACACTACTAGAAAGTGTATTCTCCTGACTATCCTCTATCATCGTTACGTCATGCACATCATTACTTTCTTCTACGCACGTTTCACTTTCCATTTCACGTCCCGTTTTACTTTCAATTACACGTCCTGTTTCACCCCGTCTACCTTCCATAGCCAATTTTTCCAATGCCTCAATCCTCTTATCTAGTTTTTTTAGATACTCCAAAATTTGATTACCAACCTCAGAGGTGACCATATTGTCCTGAACCTTGTCCTCACAAGGTTTCAGTTTTTCCACTGCATGATGAACTTTCCCTAGGCTCACCTTTACTTTCTCCGTCCCTTTTTCCCACACATTGATCATAGGGGCTGTCGTTGGCTTCCAGCTGTTTCCTCCATGTTCCTGCTGCACAATCTTTCCTTGCTGCGAGGACACATCTATCCTGCTTGTAGGACCCGTCCTAGTCTCTTTCAGATGAGGCTTCATGCGGCATAGATAGGAACCAGCATTGTGGCTGCCTCGACAGTTGCAACAAAATGGGATGATTTTTTCACTTCTTTCAATCTTGACTCTACACTCTCGCGAGTCGTGTTTTTTCCCACAATACCGACACCTGGGGTCAAACTGGCATTTCCATGCCATATGTCCCCAACGTGAACACTTCATGCACAGTATGGGCTCCTCAACGTATTTTGCAACGTTCCTATAGCCTAGTCCTTGCACAAAAATTTTCTCCGGCGCCTCACCCTTTACCAAGGCAACAACCTGGCTTTGTTTGTCACCACGAACACTGTTCCTCTTTGCCCAGACAACATTATCATTGTTAAGAAGAAGACAGTCAGGATCCAAATAAGTTGGAAACTTGAAAACTATGATCTTTGTGTGCAACATACCTTCTTCTGGAGGAACCATCACTACATTTTCAAAACCAACCGTCGTGAGGCGTTCCACGGCCTGGTCAGTCCAAACTGTTATGTAGGGCCGGTGAAGACCCTCCTTGAAAAGTGGTTCGTATTCCAAACATTGTTTAGCTAGACGTACCGTCCACTCTAGCTTTTGGTGGAAATTCAATTGGCATGTTGTAGGGAACAACAGCCTCTTCCTTCTTGTCTTGTCTTGCTTGTCTTGAGTCTTGCTGAGTAGGGTCTCATTCTTTGGCCTCTTTTTAATTTCATCATCACTCTCACTGTCTCGCTGTCTGTTATTATTTCTCCGTTTCTTTTTGTTCACTACTACTTCAAACGGTCTGTTATCATCTTGTCTGCCCTCCTCACTACCACTTAGGCATATCGCCTCAGCCATTTCTTCGACGCTGTCAATAATCGAGAACAAATGCACAATATCCTGTATCACCACGTGCAAAAACGAAGAGTGTGGGGCAATACTCCACCTCCCACCAATCAGCGGACGCCAAGAGCGCCAACCTAGCGACCGCACACAACCGTGGTCTGGACACAACTGACATCGCACACTAATATCTTTAACACTTCGGACGTTTTGCATATGTTTATTTATTTATTTACTATTTATTTATGCAAATACAAGAAGGTACATTGGGAATGTGAGGATACATAAAATGGTAATTACAGTCTTGTAAAGCCACTAGTACGCACAGTGTTTCGGGCAGGTCCTTAATCTAAGAAAATTTTAAGTAGGTAAATACTTGCAAAATTTAAAAAAAAATGATAACAGATACATGGAAAGAAAAAAAAATGAGAGAAAATTGTAGGTACAGTGTATTAAAGCACATAGGCAGCTAAGATTGATTGCAATGACAGCTTGAAATAAACAATACCCAAATTTGTAAGAAATTAGATGGCAAATTCCTTGGCATTCTCATTTACCACAAGCTGAATTTCCAGGGACACATTCTAAATATATCAAAAAAGTTTCAAAAACTGTTGGCATTCTTTCTAAGATCAGATATTATGTACCCCGCCCTGCCCTGGTGACTCTCTATTACTCCCTTATCTATCCATATCTCAACTATGGTATTTGTGCTTGGGGCTCTACTACCCAAAATCATTTACGTCCTCTAATTACTCAACACAAAGCTGCTATTAGGACAATATCCAACTCTGGCCCCAGACATCACTCGGTACCCGTACTCAAATCTCTGAATATGTTAGACATTAAGTCACTGCACATTCTCTCATGTGTATTATACATATATAAAACGCTAAACTGTAATGCCAATCCTGACCTCAAAAGCTTCATAGAAGGTTGTAACAGAACCCATGAGCACCACACCAGAAATAAATACAGTTTTGATATTCCTAGAGTACGACTTAATCAAACTAGAAATGCTCTACAAATCAAGGGACCCAGATTGTGGAATGACCTTCCCAACCATGTTAAAGACTGTACCTCTCTCAACCAGTTTAAGATAAAAGCGAAGCTTTACCTAATAAATTCCCTGTAACCTACCTTATACCTTCTATTGTCAACCAATGTCTGTTTTTTTCTTTAATGAGCGCTGTTTGTCGACATAATTGTATTTGTGCTGCTTTTTCATCTATGTTTTCATTTCTTGTTTTCATTCTACTCATTATGCTCAATTAGTATTAAGCTTGTCATTTAAGTTTATCATGCCCGAAACGCTTTGCGTAATAGTGGCTTTAGGCATTGTATGTACTAGCTCTACCTATAAGTCAAACAATCCTTGTAAATATTTATTGTATGTATGTACCTTACCTAAATAAAATTGTATTGTATTGTACAAGGGAGAAGCATGCTGCCTGGAGGAGGAAGAGAAGCTGTGAGTGCCATACCCAATGCTGTATGCTAACCGATGCTGTGTGCTAACTGATGCTGTGTGCTAAACGATGCTATGTGCTAACCAATGCTATGTGCTAACCAAAGCTATGTGCTACCCCAAGCTATGTGCTGACTCAAGCTGTGTGTACTGAGTAATCTGCGAGCCGATGCTGTGTACGAAACGACGCTTTGATGTGTACAAAACCTAATGTTTTGGTTACAAAACGACGCTTCGTGTTACAAAATTCTTCACGCTGTGAATTGACTGCTGTACCAACTGCTGCACCAATTGTTGTACCAACTGCTAACTTCTGCTGTGCTGCTGTGAGTAGGAACAACACATGTACACAAGGGCTAGGTAAGAAGTCAGTTGCTGCTATATTGTGCACTGTTGTGAACTTTTGCATTAAAATGCTTGTGTGCTTTGCAAAATTAAAGTAAATACAGTGATTTCTTAACTAACATATACAGTGCAGTAAGTGTTTAATATTTTGAGGAACATTTAAGTGATAAGTTTACATTTATTCAGTAAAAAATGGCAAATATACCTCAGTTTCCTGCATTTGATCCTGACTGTGACCAGACAAACCTGTGACAGAGGTGGATCAAATGGCTTAAAAGGTTTGAAAATTTGTTGATAGTTTCTGACATCAAAAGTGCTGAAAGAAAGCGTGCCTTTCTACTTCATTATGCAGGTGATAGAGTTTGCGACATCTTTGACACACTGAAAGACACTGGTGGTGCCAAAGATTATGACATTGCCAAAGCCAAATTAACTGAACATTTCAAACCAAGGCAAAATACTGCAATGGAAATTATGTATTTTAGGAGAGCCAGACAACTCTCTAATGAAACCGTTGATCAATACCACACACGTCTGCAGGGTTTAGCAGCCCATTGTGAGTTTGCTGATATTGACAAAGAAATCAAACAGCAAATAATTGAAACATGCACATCTACACGTCTTCGTCGAAGAGCTCTAGAACTTGTTGATGATGATAGTTCTCTTACCAAGATACTGGATATGGCTCGTCGAATGGAAGATGCTGCACGTGATGCTCGGGTCATGGAGTGCAGTGCTAATAACGGTTCTGCCACTGTTACTAACAGTGATGAGGTACGTAAGGTTCAGGGAGGACACCGTGATCAAAGAAGATATCATGGCAAACCTAACAGTAAATTGAGCCGAGAGCCACATCACAACTGGAATCATGGGACAAGACTCAAGCAGTCACAACGACCCACATTAGAGGGTGTCAACAATAAATGTTACAATTGTGGAGGAGACTACCCACACCAAGGTAATGTTTGTCCTGCTCAAGGTAAGAAGTGCTATGAGTATGGAAAACTAGGTCATTTTGGTGCTATGTGTCGTTCCGCACTAATGAAACCACAGTCAATGAATAAAAGCACTGTACGAGGATCAGGTCATAGGGGTCGAGGTGGTAAACACAATATTGCACCTCACATCCAGAATGTTAATAATGTACAAGACAACATTTCATTACAACCAGTCTCAGATGACAGTGAATGTGATTACACTTATGGGGTACAATCAATCACAGAATGGAATGATCTTCCAAACAACAACGGGGGGCCTCGTAGCCTGGTGGATAGCGCGCAGGACTCGTAATTCTGTGGCGCGGGTTCGATTCCCGCACGAGGCAGAAACAAATGGGCAAAGTTTCTTTCACCCTGAATGCCCCTGTTACCTAGCAGTAAATAGGTACCTGGGTGTTAGTCAGCTGTCACGGGCTGCTTCCTGGGGGTGGAGGCCTGGTCGAGGACCGGGCCGCGGGGACACTAAAGCCCCGAAATCATCTCAAGATAACCTCAAGATAACCCAGAGACTATAGTATACATTGCTGGTATTTGTCTCAAAGTTCTCATTGACACTGGATCAAACATTGACACCATTGCTGAGTGCCACTATAAAAAATTTAAAAAACAGTTCCCAAAGCTTGAAAACTATGATGGCAAAGTCACTGCCTATGCTTCAAAGGTAGCCTTGCCAGTGATTGGAACTTTCACTGCAGAGATTAAGTCAAAGAATGCAATGCTCACTACTACATTCCATGTTGTTAGGAATGCAAAGGAGTCTTTACTCAGTTACAAGACTTGAACCAAATTGGGGCTATTTCAGCTTTCTAATGCTGTAGCAGTGGAATCTGCAAACAATGTTGATGGTATTGTTGCTGAATTTTCTGATCGATTTAAATCCATAGGTTGTTATACTGATAGCAAAGTACATCTGCATATCAACCCAGATGTAATTCCAGTTGCCCAACCACATCGCCGACAACCATTCCATACTCGCAAGAAAGTCGATGCCGAACTGGATAGGCTGATCGAACTAGATATCATTGAACCAGTAACAGGCCCAACACCATGGGTAAGCCCAATTGTCACTCCACCAAAGCCGAAGAATCCAGATGAGATACGCATTTGTGTGGACATGCGTGTTCCCAACAAGGCAATAATGCGTGAACGCCATCCTACACCCACTGTAGATGATATGATCTACCGCTTGAATGGTGCAACTGTATTTAGCAAGTTAGATTTAAACAAGGGCTATCATAGTCTACAGTCTCCGTGGTGTAGTGGTAAGACACTCGCCTGGCGTTCCGCGAGCGCTATGTCATGGGTTCGTATCCTGGCCGGGGAGGATTTACTGGGCGCAATTCCTTAACTGTAGCCTCTGTTTAACGCAACAGTAAAATGTGTACTTGGATGAAAAAACGATACTTCGCGGCAGGGGATCGTATTCCAGGGACCTGCTCGAAACGCTACGCGTACTAGTGGCTGTACAAGAATGTAACAACTCTTGTATATATTAAAAAAAAAAAAAAAAAAACAAAAAAAAAATCATCAGCTTGAACTTGATGATGAGAGTCGATTCATCACAACGTTTACGACACATCGAGGTCTGTATAGGTACAAGCGCCTGAGTTTTGGTATCAACAGTGCTGCCGAGGTATTCCAGCACATCATCAGCCAGGTATTGCAAGATATACCTAATGCTGACAACATGTCTGATGACATCATTGTTTATGGCCGTACCCAAACTGAACACGACAAAGCTCTTCGTGCAACATTGCAATGCTTACGAGAAAAGAATCTGACGTTAAGCCGAGCAAAGTGTGAGTTCAATCAACGTAAAATTGAATTCTTTGGACATGTACTTAGTGACAAAGGTCTGTCTCCAGATCCCAAGAAAGTTGCAGATATCAAGAATGCTGCACCTCCTTCTACGTCCACTGAAGTACATAGTTTTCTGGGAATGGCAAACTACTGTTCTCACTTCATTCCAGATTTTGCTACCATTACGAAGCCTCTACGTGAGCTCCTGAAGAAAAATGCATCATGGTACTGGAGCGATATCGAACAAAATGCATTTGATGCCGTGAAAGATGCACTAGTAGAGAATGCAACTGCTGCATACTTTGATCCATCAATGGACACTGAGTTAACGGTGGATGCTAGTCCTGTTGGTTTAGGTGCTGTTTTAGCCCAACACAAACCTGGTCAACCAGATTCCAGAGTAGTAATTGCCTACGCCAGCCGTTCTCTCACAGATGTTGAGCAACGATACAGTCAGACAGAGAAGGAAGCTCTTGCTCTTGTATGGGGCTGTGAACACTTCAATGTATATCTGCTTGGTGCGCCCTTCACCACGATAGTCACTGACCACAAACCGTTGGAGACCATCTTCAATAATCCAAAGTCCAAACCACCAGCTCGCATTGAGAGATGGGCTCTTCGTCTGCAACCATACAACTTTACGGTGAAATACAAGCCGGGTGCAGGCAATCCCGCTGATTACATCAGTCGACATCCTGCCAACAGTTTCACCATCACCAAGCATCAGCAAGTTGCCGAGAAATATGTACACTCTGTAACCTGTGATGCAGTCCCTATAAGGCTCTCACTCTTGATGAAATCCATACTGCAACCCTAGAGGACCCAACTCTGCAAGCAACAGTGGATGCATTGACTAAGAAAAGTTTCCACGCATCCCACCCTCAGGAGTTGACCAAGATGCATTCAAAGCACTTGAACGCATCCAGACAGAATTAAGTGTTACGCAACAACGCGACACCGTGATGCGAGGTACTCGTATCGTCATTCCAGCTGTTCTCCAGCAACGTGCTCTGAAGCTTGCACATCAAGGACACCAAGGTCTTGTTAGGACCAAACAGCTGCTACGAGAAAATGTGTGGTTTCCTGGCATTGATCGTCAAGCAAAGGATATGCATGATGCCTGTGTCCCTTGCCAAGCTGCAGTGGATACTTCAAGACCAACACCTCTACAACCTTCACCACTACCTGCTGCACCATGGACGGAAGTATCAATGGACTTCTGCGGACCGATACCAACTGGAAAGTACTTGATGGTAGTCATTGATGATCACTCACGTTATCCAGAAGTAGAAATCATCACTTCCACATCTGCAAAGGCTGTCATCCCGAAACTCGACAAGATCTTTTCAAACTTTGGCATTCCTGAAGTTGTCAAGACGGACAATGGACCGCCATTCAATGGACAAGACTTCGTCAACTTTGCTGAGCATATTGGATTCAAACACCGCCGTGTGATGCCACTACATCCTCAAGCTAATGGAGAAGTTGAGAGATTCATGCAACCTCTCATGAAAGCGGTACGCTGTGCTCATGCCGAAGGACGATCCTGGAAACAAGCTATGTATGCTTTTCTCAGGAACTACCGTGCAACACCACATGGAACACTGGGCAAGTCGCCTGGTGAACTTTTATTTGGACGTCCTATGAGAATCGCACTACCCGTCATGCCAGCCGAGGTAACGGATAAACGTCTCGCTCAGAAGGATGCACTAGCCAAGGGCAAAATGAAAATTGCTCATGATCAACATGCAAAGAAACAATTCATTAAGGTTGGAGATACTGTTCTCATTAAAAAGAAAAAAGAGGGAAAGCTAGATATGCCGTATGATACAAAACCATATAAAGTGATTAGTGTAAAAGGAACTATGGTAACAGCTAGTAATAGAGATCATAGTATAACACGTAATATGGCCTATTTCAAAGTGATTCCAACTAGTGTAGAAAATGACGAAGTGCAAAGTCGTGCAAAAGAAAAAGAAAAAATGAGTTATAACTCGATAAACAATTCATCAAGGGATGTTATTGTATTTGGGGACTCTCGTCCTAAACGTCATGTTAAACGCCCTACACGATTTGATGATTAATTGTGTTCCTATGTAATGCAAAGTATTTACTTGTTATGCTGAACTAAATTTAATATTGTTTGAATAATGCAGATCTCTCATTCAATATTTTGTAACTTTGTATTTCAGTTTCTTTCATGTTTGTTTAACATTGCATATGTATTTTTAACATAAAGCACGACAAAAGCATAAAGCAGTAAAAGTTAAAGCACGACAGAGGGGAGAGGAAGGATGTTGTAAGGACCGCGCAAGATAGCGAAGACAGTAGTGATCACGGCGGTCCTGGAGCGACAGGAAGCCAGTGTCAACATACAAGCTAAGGACGGGAGTCGAACGAAAGGCACCAGAACTGAGGCGCAACCCAGTATGGTGCAAAGCATCAAGACGGCGAAGAGTAGAAGGAGAAGCAGACGAGTAAGCAGGGCAACCATAATCGAGCTTAGACAGGACGAGAGAGGAATGTAAAGCAAGGAGAGTGTGCCTATCTGCCCCCCCAAGAAGTATGGGGCAAGACCCGAAGGAGGGTAAGGGCCTTAGAGCACTCAACACAGAGGTAAGAGATATGGGGAGACCAAGACAAACGAGTGTCAAGGAATAACCCCAAAAGCTTCGCGGAATCATTGTACTCAAGGGGATGACCATAAAATAACAAAGACGGACGAAAAACGACCTGTTTCCGAGTAAAAGTCATGGCACAAGTCTTAGAAGTAGAGAACTTGAAGCCATGATCAGTGGCCCAAGACGACACGGCATCAATTGCAAGTTGAAGCCGGCGTTGAAGGAGAGGCGAATCATCACCCTGACAACAAAGGGTAAGATCATCGACATAGAGCGCGGAGAAGACACCTGAAGGAAGAGAGGAAAGAAGACCATTGAGGGCAACCAGAAAAAGAGTAGTGCTCAGAACACTACCCTGGGGCACACCTTCGTATTGCTGAAAAGAGGCAGAGAGAGAGTACCAAGTCGCACCCGAAAGGAAAGACGAGAGAGGAAGCTGCGGAGAAAGAGAGGGAGATGACCATGAAGGCCAAAAGAATGAAGTTGAGATAGAATATGATATCGCCAAGTGGTGTCGTAAGCCTTTTCCAGGTCAAAAAGGACGGCAACAACGGAGGTCTTCGCAGCAAAAGCAGTACGAATATAGACCTCCAAGTTCACCAGGACATCTGTCGTGCTGCAGCACTTGCAGAAACCAAATTGAGAAGGGGAGAGGTGATGGTGTTCCAGAAACCACATCAGACGAACGTTAACCATACGTTCAAAGAGTTTGCAGACAAAACTTGTGAGGGCAATAGGGTGAAAGTCCTTAGGGGTACCCAGAGACCCCGGTTTGCGAACAGGGAGGACAACGGCATCGAGCCAGTCCTCAGGGACTGACGACGACTCCCAGATCCGATTATACAGACTCAGTAAATATTGAGACGTGCACGGAGGGAGATGGCGAAGCATCTCATAATGAATACCATCGGAGCCCGCCGCCGTAGAACCACAGAGGGCCAGGGCAGAACGAAGTTCAGAGAGAGAGAAGGGATCATTATAGGGAAGCCAAAGACGAGTGCAGAAATCTAAAGGACGAGACTCAAGGACAGGTTTACGAAGAAGGAAAGATTGGGGAAGATGAAGACCAGAGCTAACAGAAGAAAAGTGGGAACCCAGTTCGGAAGCGACCTGCAACGGGTCCGCCACAAGAGTACCACGGAGGTGAAGGACCGGTGAAACATCGGGAACGAACTTACCCGCTATCTTGCGGATACGCTTCCAGATCTGTGGCAGAGGAGTTTTGGAAGTAATTGCGGAGACATAAGATGCCCAACATTCACGCTTAGCCGTACGGATGGCCCTACGGGCCACTGCACTTGCTTTCCGAAAGAAAAGAAAAGAATCGGCCGTCTGCTGACGGCGGTGTCTCTTCCAGGCTGCACGCTTACAGTGGACAGCCGAGCACAATCCGCATTCCACCAGGGAACGCACTTCCGTGGACCCCGAGAGGAAGAGTGAGGAATAGAGCGGAGGGCAGCGTTGAAGACAGTGTCATGAAAAAGGAGGAGAGCACGAGGGAGAGGTCAGAGAGAGCAGCACTGAGGGTAAATAGGTTCCAGTCCGCCTTAGCAAACTGCCACCTAGGGAAAGAGAGGGAAGGGCGAAAAGAGAAAAAAGGAAACAAGGATGGGGAAATGGTCACTGCCATGGAGGTCATCAAGAACCTGCCACGTGAAATCTAAGTAAAAAGAAGAAGAGCAGAGAGAAAGATCAAGACAGGAAAGGGTGCGAGTCTGAGAATCCAAGTGAGTGGGCTCACCAGAATTTAGAAGAGACAGGGAAGAAGAGAGGATAAACGGCTCAAGAAGGCGACCTCGGGTATTCGTCAGAACATCACCCCAAAGAGAATGACGACAATTGATGTCACCAAGCAGAAGCACAGGCTCCGGCAAGGAGTCCAGGAGGTGTTTCAAATCAGGAAGAGAAAGCGGGACACTTGGGGGGAGATAAATGAAACAAACTGTGTACCATTTCCCCACAAAGATACGAGCAGAACAATGGAGAGGCGAAGGAAAAAGTAAGGGGACAAAGGGAACATCAGCACAAATCAAGAGAGCAGAAGAATTAGGAGCCCCAGCAACGGCTGGGGGGGGGGAGAGAAAGGAATAGCCACGAAAACGACCAGGACGAGCACCAAGCATCGGCTCCTGGAGACAGACACAAAGGGGCGAAAACCGCGAAATTAGAAGTTGGAGTTCGAGGAAATTGGCGTAATAAACTCGAACGTTCCATTGAAGAATAGACATCGACAAGAAGAGTAAGGACAACAACAGAGAACAAGGAAGAAACAAAGGCAAAAGAGCAACATAGCACGTTAAAGAATATCAGGGTCAGCAAATTCAGGGTTAGGGGGCATGGGTAAACTGAGCAAAGACGGAGGGAAGGAAGCGGGAGAACAGACCAGATGTGGGCGGGCGAGGTCCGGAGGAGGAGACAACGGAGAGGAGCAGTCAAGGACAGCAGCAGGAAGAGGGGATGTAGAAAGAGGGGAGCGCACCTCAGCAACCGAGAGGGAAGCAGGGGCCAAAGAAGCCTCCATAGCAGGAACAGGGGGTGCAACCACTGAAATGGGAGGGGAAGGAGCAATAGAGCCAGTAGTAGGGGCCGAGGAAGAAAGCAAAACCTTCTTACCCGCCGGGGAGGAGGAAGGAGAGGAGCCAGGCTTACGCTTCTGGCGTAGAGAGACCGGTGTCCCAGCAACTACGTACTGGGCAACGGATTCCAGCGTCTCAACAGGAGAAGCTGAACAAGAGCACACACGACGGCCGTTAGGAGAGCGATGGACATCCGCCTGCATCGACAGGCGGCGGGGAGAGTCAATAGATGGAGGAGAAGGATGGGAAGGAGGAACGGAGGGAGACGAGGAAGAAGACACAGGAGACATGACAGACCGGGTAGAAAGAAGGGGAACCCCAGACAGAGGACCAGGAGGGGGACCCTTTGGGACAGAACCCAAAGAACAGAGGAGGAGGCAGTGGGCGTATCAGGGTCCAAGGCCCGGAAACGGTTGTGAGTCTGAGGAAGGTGGGAAGGGCGAGAAGAGGAAGAGCGCAACACGTGAGCATAAGAGATATTAGCATAAGGCAGGAGCCGGCGAACCTGGCGCCTCGCCTCAAGAAAAGATAAGCGCTCCCGGTGCTTCAAGTTGAGGACGGCTGCCTCAAGCTTGTAATGGATACAGGCACGGGAGAAGGTAGGATGGGCCTCACCGCAGTTGAGGCAGCGAGCTTGGGGAGAAGTGCACTCCGACTTAGAGTGACCTTCATCCCCACGCAAAGGACAGTCCCGGAGCAGCGGAGGGCACCATGCCCAAACCTCCAGCACTTGTTACAAAGCCGAGGAGAAGGATTATACTCCTGGACAGAGCACCTGGTACATTGTGTATTAGAGCCGATTCAACAAGACAGCGTCTGTGTAGAGTAGAGGCAGGAAAGATTATTTTGGAGGAAGACCAATCAATGGGATGATTAGAATCCCTCACATAGCGGAAGAGAGCATTGTTAGTGTCTGCAGACTTAACACTTTTCTTGTGTTCTTTAAGTCTGTCATTCAGTGTACGGCCAGTTTCGCCAAAGTATTGGAGAGGACAAGACGAACAGGAAATAGAGTAGACACCAGCAGCGTTAGAAGCAGGAGGAGCAGTGTGAACTAGATTGCTACGAAGTGTGTTAGTTTGACGAAAGGCGAGCTTTATGTCAAGAGGACGAAAGGTATTGGTAAAAGTTTTGAGTTCAGATATGAAGGGAAGGCATAGTACAGTGCTAATAGTGTTGGAAGCAGGTTTAGGATGAAAGAAATTTCGTTTAGCTTGAGAGTAGGCACAGTTGATGAAATGCAAAGGGTAACCAAGGCGAGAGAATGATTTGTAGATAAGGGCAATTTCAGAATCAAGAAACTGAGGGTCGCTGATGCGTAGAGCGCGGAGGAAGAGAGAGACGAGGACACTTTACTTAACAGAAGGAGGATGGTAGGAAAAGAAGTGAATGTACATGCCACTATACATGGGTTTGCGGTAGACAGAGAAAGAGAACCCGGACACAGAGCTGTGAACGTGAACGTCAAGAAAAGGAAGGAGATAATTAGATTCCCACTCAACTTTGAAATGGATAAAAGGAGCCAGATTGTTAAGAGAGTTTTAGTTTAGTTCATTTATTATGCACCCCATACCCATCTTGTGGGCGGTAGTGGAAAGGGTTACAGAGGCACATAATGGGCTCAGGGACTGAACCCCACAATTCATTTAGCTAAGCAAGTTACAATCTTGATGAGTTAGTTACAAAATTCAATATAAGTCGTCACATCAACAATGGGTTCGAGATCGACCTCAAGTACAGGTTCTAAATTAAGCAACTGACATATGTGGAGAGCTAGTGTCAAAATTTATATGTTTGTCCTGCACACCGCCCCCATCCAGTGGGCAGCGGTGGATAGGTTACAATCACTTAGTTACTACCTACAGTTAGCAAACTGGAGATATTTGGCTAAAATTTCTGGTAGCAGATCATTTTGAATGAAATATTTACACATCGCTGGAACATTGGTTATAGAATTGTCTCTAAATTCACGTATCTTTTCGCACTCCATCACATAGTGACGGAGGGTGTGCGAATAATTTTGTTGACACAGTTTACATTTGGTCAGGTCTACATCGGCAGATAATGAAAATTCCCAGAGATACTTGTAACCGAGTCTAAGCCGAGCAGTAGTAACATCTAGAAGTCTGCTGATTTTATTGGATGATCCATAGATGTGTGGCTCCTCTTGCATGATAGTATGATGATAGATGGAATTACTGGTGTCACTTTCACTTTGCCTCAGATCTACAAGATCTTGTTGAAGTTCTCGGTGTACTGCTGCTCTCAGATTGCTCATTGACAATCCAAGGTTACACTCAACGGCTCCTTTAAAGGCAGATTCTTTGGCTAACTTATCAGCTCTATCATGAAAGAGAGGAGAGGAAAGGCTGGAAAAGACTAAGGTCATGAGGCCATAAAGCAAAAATGTCATCAACATAGCGAAGCCAGAGAGAGGGACGAGTATCAGTAGAAGGAAGAAGAACAGTTTCGAAGTATTCCATGTAGAAATTAGCAAGAACAGGGGAGAGAGGGGAACCCATAGCGACACCGAAAGTTTGAGTGTAATATTTACCGTTGAAAGAGAAAGAGTTAGAGCCAACACAGAGTCTAATGAGTTCAAGGAAAACGTCAGTGGGAAGCGGGAGAGGAAGAAGGCCCTCAGACGCCTTCTGTCTAAGGAAAGAGAGAACGTCATCGAGCGGAACATTAGTAAACAGAGAGTCGACATCAAGACTAAGTATCTTACAAGAGGGTTGCAGGCGCAGTCTTTCTATGATGTCCTGAGAGTGACGAAGGTGGGCAGGAGAAAAAGTGCCAAAAGTGGTAAGGTGTCAGGGTTTTAGCGAGCCAGGAGGCAAGAGGATAGCTGACAGAGCCCCGTGAAGAAATGATAGGACGAAGAGGAACACCAGGTTTATGAGTCTTAGGAAGACCATAGAAATAAGGAAGAGAAGGGCAGATGACACGGAAATGTTTAATGAGATCAAAGTCAGAAGGACAAAGACTAGAGAGCTGTCTTAGTTTGCGGTTAAAGGAAGTTTTGAGGCGATCCAAAGGGTTAGAAGTCAGAGGAGCATAAGTGCGAGAGTCAGAGGGCAAGACATCTGCTTTTCGGAGATAGTCCTCACGGTCAAGGACAACCACCGAATTGCCTTTGTCGGAAGGAAGGATAAGATAAGAATAGAGTTGTTAGATTTCAGGGAGGCAAGGGCAAGCTGGAAGCGACGAGGAAGGTGGTGATTTTTAAAAAACAAACTGTCAAGAACGGGGATAAGGGCCCCTCTAAAGGCAGACAGGTCCGAAAGAGTACTAGAGTTAGAATTGACAAACCTGTCAAAGGAACTAATGAGATCAATGCCACAGCGTGGGCCAGGGGAAGTAGCAAAAGACAGACCAAGACCAAGAAGTTCTTGCTGGTGCTTAGAAAGAGAGTAGGACGAAAGGTTGGTAACACAGTCAGAGAGAGAGTATTTGGCCCAAGGACTGTTGGAGATCAGGCGTTGAAGTTTGTTGTGTAGTGTGGAGGAGTGGTGGGAAGAGGAGACGTGAGCAGTGTCAAATGCAATAGGAAAAATAATATTGCATAGATCACTGGGAAGAGCAGAGGACAGAAAACGTTGATGTTGACCAACAAATAAAAAAGCCTCGTCAACTTGCAAGGAGGTGGCATGAATAAGTTCTTGAAGAAGGCGGGCATGTTCAAGAAAAGGAGAACCCGAAGTGTTGAACCGGAGAAAATGAGATAAAGAAAGAGGGAGAACTTGCTCAGCAAGACAGTCTTTAAGAAACCTGAGCGGGTTCTTTCGACGCTTGGCGGCAAGAAAGGAAGATTCAAAGGCGCGAAAAGGCTGTTTAAAGGAAGGTAGAGTATCAAAGAAATTAAAAAGAGTAAGACGTTTACGTGTGGTATCTATATGCAGGCGATGAGTCACAATAACGTGGCTAAAGTATGCTGACCAGACCACACACTAGAATGTGAAGGGACGATGACGTTTCGGTCCGTCCTGGACCATTCTCAACTCGATTGTGATGAGGAATTGATTGATTGATGAAGATTAAGCCACCCAAAAGGTGGCACGGGCATGAATAGCCCGTAAGTGGAGGCCTTTTTAAGCCATTACCAGTATCAAGAGCTGATACTGAAGATCTGTAGAGGTGCGAATGCACCCTGCATGACGGGAGATGTCTCCCTTGTGAATGTGTTAAGATGAAGATGAAGCCACCCAAGAGGTGGCATGGGCATGAATAGCTCGTAAGTGGTGGCCCTTTTGAACCATCACCAGTATCAATAGATGATACTGGAGATCAGTGGAGGTGCGACTGCACCCAGCGTGACGGGAGATGTCTCCCGGACCAAATGGTGACCAGATGGTCGTGATGAGGAAGTAGAGACAGGCAATAAATAGGCACGAGAGATGAGGAGCAAAGTAAGGTGTAGTAGCGGAGCTAGTAGTAGGAACTGCAGAGGGCCTATTGGCCCATACGAGGCAGTTCCTATTATAACCACCGAAAGAGAAGGAGAAAATAATGAGAAGAGGAAAACGAGGGAACGTAGGAGAAGACAATGAACAGAAAAAAGAGAGAAAAGAGAAAGAAAGGAAAGAGAAAGGAAGGTAAATGGAAAGGGTAAGCTTATGTACGGTCACGTTTTTTAGAAAGATTAGAGTATTTGAGTATGTACTGTGAAAGGGAAGAGTGTTACGAACCCGGATCCAGCGTCCGAGCACGGAGCAGTGACGACCGCGCCATCTGTGGGTCAGCTCCCGAAACCCCCTCCAAACGGACGACGACACCTGGTGAGGACGACGTGTACTGGCCACAAGGGCCGGTTTCCAGTCCTGTTCAGCTCACAACGCAGCCACTGCTGACCTCTGGTGAGGTGGTGCTCAGACGACAACGCCATCTATGGAGTGGATACGTCAGGCATTTGTGTCTGAGCCTGTAAGTGAGGTGCTTTTGTGTGTCCCTGTTATTGATGACGTGTCTGCTTACAGAGTCGACCTGGGACTGCTGTGATGGAGGTTGAGTCAGTCTACCCAAGGCAGCCGTCTCTATTCCTTGTGCTTTGCTGCAGCAGCTGTGAAGTCGTCTCCTGAAAGAACACTGTGGTGTTACCCTGCCTGTGAAGCGGCAGTGAAGGGTTGTCGTACCCGAGACCGACTGCTGGAGACGATTAACCACTGGGGTATTGAGGACAGGAGAGTGATTTGTGGTATCACACGAGGCTCCTGACTAGGGCGCTACCCTAGTATCGCTCGTGGAGTGGCCTGACCAGCGTTGCTGATCCGGAACCTGCCAGCAGACCTGCTGGACTTGTGGTTGACAGCCTCCACGGCGGTGCCCCCAGTGGAACTGTGTTTTGGCTGGCCTGTGGCCAGGGTAGACTCGGCTTGTCGAAAGGATTCGTCGAAGAGACCACGAATGCACCGAGAGTTTGGATCCAGAGTCTTCAGGAGAAGATGATAGTGTATATAATTCCCTTGTGCAGTGTTAATACCCCTCCCCCTATGTAACTTTTATATATTATTTATTGGTGACGGAAACAATTATAATCTTAAGTTTTTAACTTTATTTCCCTTCCCCTTTAAGTTACTTGCGTCACGGATCTCATCCCTTGAAAGCCGCTACTGGCTTGGGGCCGGATACCCTTCCTCTAATAACATCAGAGTACGAACCCAGTTGCGACCCGAGAGGGCCGTAACAAAGAGTCCACAGCAACAAAGCCAGGACTCAAGTTCATGTTGGGTACATTGTGTATTAGAGCCGATTCAACAAGACGGCGTCTGTGTAGAGTAGAGGCAGGAAAGATTATTTTGGAGGAAGACCAATCAATGGGATGATTAGAATCACTCACATGGCAGAAGAGAGCATTGTTAGTGTCTGCAGACTTAACACTTCTCTTGTGTTCTTTCGTGCTTTCGTGTTCTTGTGTGCTCCACTACATTCTTGACTGGAGATTGTACTGGTTTGCTATTCTCAAATCGCTGGCTTATATACGGTTACTGCACCTCACAGTAAGATTGGAGGGTGGAAAACCCGTTACCTGTAAATAGGGATAGGATTATAGCTTGTGTAATTAGTTATGCCATTAAGATAACTCGAAACTCCCACAACCAACACCAAGAGGCTCTCCAGCGCTCTCCAGAGCCGCCATCAACGTCGACGAGAACGGCCTTGCGGCCGACGACGAAAACAAAAATACTTGCCATGTGCTGTTCATTCCGCCCTGCGAGTTCAATGGCAACGCACACACCAGACGAAAATTGGCCCACAGATGTAACAAAATAATCGGCCAGAACAAATACCCGCACCCAAGTATGTCCACGCCCACACCATGAACGCTTACACTGATCTCACAATACTGAAAGAAAGAATACCACGACCCAGATTTTCACCGCAAATTCCCTGACGGACAAATGCAATTCCACGAAAAGGACGACGATCCTGATGGTACCAAACTACCGAGGTTATTCTGTTCAGATATAAAGCGTCGCGTTGCACATTAAACTGCAACCTGGCAACTAAGCTTCCTGGGGGCCATAAATTGTGAGCGACCATGCCGATCCCATCCATCCACAGATCCCAAGTACCAGCTATTGGTACCGGTAATGGCTCCAAAGAGCCTTCACTTTCGGGCTATTCATGCCCGTGCCCCCTTTTGGGTGGCTTAATCTTTATCAATGAATCATCTCATGGTGTGGTGGTCTAGCTTGGCAGTACCAAGTGTGCAGGTTCACACTCTCCTCATGGTGTGGTGGTCTAGCTAGGCAGTACCAAGTGTGCAGGTTCACACCCTCCTCATGGTGTGGTGGTCTAGCTTGGCAGTACCAAGTGTGCAGGGTCACACCCTCCTCATGGTGTGGTGGTCTAGCTTGGTAGTACCAAGTGTGTAGGGTCACACCCTCCTCATGGTGTGGTGGTCTAGTTTGGCAGTACCAAGTGTGCAGGTTCACACCCTCCTCATGGTGTGGTGGTCTAGCTTGGCAGTACCAAGTGTGCAGGTTCACACCCTCATGGTGTGGTGGTCTAGCTTGGCAGTACCAAGTGTGTAGGGTCACACCCTCCTCATGGTGTGGTGGTCTAGCTTGGCAGTACCAAGTGTGTAGGGTCACACCCTCCTCATGGTGTGGTGGTCTAGCTTGGCAGTACCAAGTGTGCAGGGTCACACCCTCCTCATGGTGTGGTGGTCTAGCTTGGCAGTACCAAGTGTGCAGGTTCACACCCTCCTCATGGTGTGGTGGTCTAGCTTGGCAGTACCAAGTGTGCAGGTTCACACTCTCCTCATGGTGTGGTGGTCTAGCTAGGCAGTACCAAGTGTGCAGGTTCACACCCTCCTCATGGTGTGGTGGTCTAGCTTGGCAGTACCAAGTGTGCAGGGTCACACCCTCCTCATGGTGTGGTGGTCTAGCTTGGTAGTACCAAGTGTGTAGGGTCACACCCTCCTCATGGTGTGGTGGTCTAGTTTGGCAGTACCAAGTGTGCAGGTTCACACCCTCCTCATGGTGTGGTGGTCTAGCTTGGCAGTACCAAGTGTGCAGGTTCACACCCTCATGGTGTGGTGGTCTAGCTTGGCAGTACCAAGTGTGTAGGGTCACACCCTCCTCATGGTGTGGTGGTCTAGCTTGGCAGTACCAACCCCCTCCCCTTCCGGCCCGTTGGCGTCGTGAGGGGGCTTGGTGGACGGCTGCCGGAGTGTGATGCTCCGTTGGGCAGTCCTCTGTCCTTTTCTGGCCTTGCACTCCTGCTGCTGTCTTCTCCAATTGTGCCGGATCGCTTTTCCTTTTCCTTATGTTTCGTTTTTCTCCCCCTTCTTCTCCTATCTGCTTGTCGTTTCCTGCCGACCTTTTGCTTGTTTTGGATTATTTCTTTGGACTTCTTCTATTTTGACGCCCGGGTGCTTGAGGAGGCATACTCTTGCACCCGTAGAACTGTAGTACCCGACGTCTCGAGGGAGGGGAACCTTTTATTGTCAATCCCCCTTTCGTGCCTGAACCCGATCTCGACGGACTGACGGTTCTTAAGGTGGCGTTTGTGGGGCGTATACTCACGACGCACCCCTAGGGGGCCCCGGCATGATCGGCGATAGCTTCCTGTTGGGTGTCCTGCCTCTAATTGTGGCTCCATGGTGGGTATGGGGGCACATTCGTGGATGAATTTGTCACTTTTCGTCTCTATGTCGTTGAATGTTTCCGTTGTACCCTCTCAGGCTCGTGGGGTGGGCGACCAAGCCCCCGAGGCGGCCTGTATTGGAAGACCAGGCTCTGTAGCTCCCGCTGCGTTGGGCCCCGACCTTGCTCCTCCTTTGACCGTCCTGACTTCTTCCCCCAGCTCCCCTCCCTCCTCTGAGGTTGGGTCGAGCCTCCAGCCCCCGGTGGTGACCACTTCGTCCCCTGGTGTGGCTAAGTCTTTCGTTGTGACTACTGCGCCTTTTGACCCCTCTCTCTCTAGGGGTTCTCAACGCCGTTCGCGCCCCAACCGCACTCGCTCGATTCCTTCCCGTGCTGATGCATATCAGGCCTTGTTTGGTCCTGCTTCATGGGCCAAATACTTTGATCTCCTCCCTCTTGATTCTGCGCCTCCTGACGATTTCTCCCTCCATCGGCATCTTGTAGATTCCGTGGATGCGTGTGTTACTTTCAACCCCACTCGTCTCGGTACACGTGTCGTTGCTGCTCCTTCTCAGGATGCGGCTTCCCGCTTGGCTGCCTTATCTTGCCTTGGCGAGATCCCTGTTCGGGTCTCCAAGAACGTTCAGATGAATTCCAGTGTTGGCACTATTCTCCTCCCACCCCATGTTGCAACCGGTGTTCGGAATCTGCAGGATTGCCACGATGATATTCGGCATATCCTTGATGCCCAAGGCCATTCTGTCCTCCAGGTTGACTCGTTTACTCGTCCCCCTCGTGGTCGTCGCCGTCAACCCCTTCGCGTTGTGAAGATCACCTTTGATGGTCGGACCCTTCCATCCTCTGTCATTCTTGCTGGTGCTAGGTGCTCTGTCCAGGAGTATATTCCTTCTCCTCGACTTTGTAATAAGTGCTGGAGGTTTGGGCATGGTGCCCTCCGCTGCTCTGGGACTGTCTCTCTCTGTCCTTTGTGTGGGAGTGAAGGTCACTCTAAGTCGGAGTGCACTTCTCCCCAAGCTCGCTGCCTCAACTGCGGTGAGGCCCATCCTACGTTCTCCCGTGCCTGTGTCCATTACAAGCTTGAGGCGGCCGTCCTTAACCTGAAGCACCGGGAGCGTTTGTCTTTTCCTGAGGCGAGGCGCCAGGTTCGCCGGCTCCCGCCTTATACTAACATCTCTTATGCTCGCGTGTTGCGCTCTTCCTCTCCTCGTCCTTCCCCCCTTCCTCAGACTCTCAACCGTTTCCGGGCCTTGGACCCTGATACGCCCACTGCCCCCTCCTCTGTTCCTTTGAGTTCTTTCCCGAGGGGTCCCCCTCCTGGTCCTCTGTCTGGGGTTCCCCTTCCTTCTACCCGGTCTGTCATGTCTCCTGTGTCTTCTTCCTCGTCCCCCTCCGATCCTCCTTCCCATCCTCTTCCTCCATCTATCGGCTCTTCCCGCCGCCTGTCGGTGCAGGCGGATGTCCATCGCTCTCCTAACGGCCGTCGTGTGTGCTCTCGTTCGGCTTCTCCTGTTGAGACACTGGAATCCGTTGCCCGGTACGTAGTTGCTGGGACACCTGTCTCTTTAAGTCAGAAGCGTAAGCCTGGCTCCTCTCCTTCCTCTTCCCCGGCGGGTAAGAAGGCTTCGCTTTCTTCCTTAGCTCCTACTTCTGGCTCTGTTGCTCCTTCCCCTCCCGTTTCAGTGGTTGCGCCCCCTGTTCCTGCTATGGAGGTTTCTTTGGCCCCTGCTTCCCTTTCGGTTGCTGCTCTTGCTGGGGTGCGCTCCCCTCTTTCTACTCCCCCTCTTCCTACTGCTGTCCTTGACTGCTCCTCTCTGTCGTTGTCTCCTCCTCTTCCTCCTCCTCCGGACCCCGCCCGCCCACCTCTGATCTGTTCTCCCGTTTCCTTCCCTCCGTCTTTGCTCAGTTTACCCATTCCCCCTAACCCTGACTTTGCTGACCCTGATATTCTTTAACGTGCTCTGTTGCTCTTTCGCCTTTGTTTCTTCCTTGTTCTCTGTTTTTGTCCTTTCTCTTCTCGTCGTTGTCCATTCTTCAATGGAACGTTCGAGGTTATTACGCCAATTTCCTCGAACTCCAACTTCTGATTTCGCGGTTTTCGCCCCTTTGTGTCTGTCTCCAGGAGCCAATGCTTGGTGCTCGTCCTGGTCGTTTTCGTGGCTATTCCTTTCTCTCCCCCCCCCAGCCGTTGCTGGGGCTTCTAATTCTTCTGCTCTCTTGATTCGTGCAGATGTTCCCTTTGTTCCTTTACTTTTTCCTTCGCCTCTCCATTGTTCTGTTGCTCGTATCTTTGTGGGGAAATGGTACACAGTTTGTTCCATTTATCTCCCCCCGAGTGTCCCGCTCTCTCTTCCTGATTTGAAACACCTCCTAGACTCCTTGCCGGAGCCTGTGCTCCTGCTGGGTGACTTCAATTGTCGTCATTCTCTTTGGGGTGACGTTCTGACGAATACCCGGGGTCGCCTCCTTGAGCCGTTTCTCCTATCTTCTTCCCTGTCTCTTCTGAATTCTGGTGAGCCCACTCATTTGGACTCTCGGACTCGCACCCTTTCTTGTCTTGATCTTTCTCTCTGCTCTTCTTCTCTTTACTTAGATTTCACATGGCAGGTTCTTGATGACCTCCATGGAAGTGATCATTTCCCCATCCTTGTTTCCTTTTTCTCTTTTCGCCCTTCCCTCTCTTTCCCTAGGTGGCAGTTTGCTAAGGCAGACTGGACCCTATTTACCCTCAGTGCTGCTCTCTCTGACCTCTCCCTTCTGCCTCTCTCTCGCGCTCTCCTCCTTTTTCATGACACTGTCTCCAACGCTGCCCTCCGCTCTATTCCTCGCTCTTCCTCTCGGGGTCCACAGAAGTGCGTTCCCTGGTGGAATGCGGACTGTGCTCGGGCTGTCCGCTGTAAGCGTGCAGCCTGGAAGAGGCACCGCCGTAGGCAGACGACCGATTCTTTTCTTTTCTTTCGGAAAGCGAGTGCGGTGGCCCGTAGGGCCATCCATACGGCTAAACGTGAATGTTGGGCATCTTATGTCTCAACAATTACGTCCGAAACCCCTCTGGCCCAGATCTGGAAGCGTATCCGCAAGATAGCGGGTAAGTTCGTTCCCGATGTTTCACCGGTCCTTCACCTCCATGATACTCTTGTGGCGGACCCGTTGCAGGTCGCTTCCGAACTGGGTTCCCACTTTTCTTCTGTTAGCTCTGGTCTTCATCTTCCCCAGTCTTTCCTTCTTCGTAAACCTGTCCTTGAGTTTCGTCCTTTAGATTTCTGCACTCATCTTCAGCTTCCCTATAATGATCCCTTCTCTCTCTCTGAACTTCGTTCTGCCCTGGCCCTCTGCGGTTCTACGGCGGCGGGCTCCGATGGTATTCATTATGAGATGCTTCGCCATCTCCCTCCGAGCACGTCTCAGTATTTACTGAGTCTGTATAATCGGATCTGGGAGTCGTCGTCAGTCCCTGAGGACTGGCTCGATGCCGTTGTCCTCCCTGTTCGCAAACCGGGGTCTCTGGGTACTTCCCCTAAGGACTTTCGCCCTATTGCTCTCACAAGTTGTGTCTGCAAACTCTTTGAACGTATGGTTAACGTTCGTCTGATGTGGTTCCTGGAACACCATCACCTCCTCTCCCCTTCTCAATTTGGTTTCCGCAAGTGCCGCAGCACGACAGATGTCCTGGTGAACTTGGAGGTCTATATTCGTACTGCTTTTGCTGTGAAGACCTCCGTTGTTGCCGTCCTTTTTGACCTGGAAAAGGCCTACGACACCACTTGGCGTTATCATATCCTATCTCAACTTCATTCTTTTGGCCTTCGTGGTCATCTCCCTCTCTTTCTCCGCAGCTTCCTCTCTCGTCGTTCCTTTCGGGTGCGCCTTGGTACCGCTCTCTCTCCCTCTTTTCAGCAATACGAAGGTGTGCCCCAGGGTAGTGTTCTGAGCACTACTCTTTTTCTGGTTGCCCTCAATGGTCTTCTTTCCTCTCTTCCTTCTGGTGTCTTCTCCGCTCTCTATGTCGATGATCTTACCCTTTGTTGTCAGGGTGATAATTCGCCTCTCCTTCAACGCCAGCTTCAACTTGCAATTGATGCCGTGTCGTCTTGGGCCACTGATCATGGCTTCAAGTTCTCTACTTCTAAGACTTGTGCCATGACATTTACGCGGAAACGGGTTGTTCTTCGTCCCTCTTTGTCACTTTATGGTCATCCCCTTGAATACAAAGATTCCGCGAAGCTTTTGGGGTTATTCCTTGACACTCGTTTGTCTTGGTCTCCCCATATCTCTTACCTCCGTGTTGAGTGCTCTAAGGCCCTTACCCTCCTTCGGGTCTTGTCCCATACTTCTTGGGGGGCAGATAGGCGCACTCTCCTTGCTTTACATTCCTCTCTCGTCCTGTCTAAGCTCGATTATGGTTGCCCTGCTTACTCGTCTGCTTCTCCTTCTACTCTTCGCCGTCTTGATGCTTTGCACCATACTGGGTTGCGCCTCAGTTCTGGTGCCTTTCGTTCGACTCCCGTCCTTAGCTTGTATGTTGACACTGGCTTCCTGTCTCTCCAGGACCGCCGTGATCGCTACTGTCTTCGCTATCTTGCGCGGTCCTTGCAACATCCTTCCTCTCGCCTCTGTCGTGCTTTAACTTTTACCCCTCCTGCGGTTCCTGTTCCTCTTCACCACCTCCCTCTTTCTGTCCGGTTATCTCGCCTGCAGGATTCTCTTTCCGTTCGTATTTCTGATGTTTCTCCTCGTGTTGTTCCTTCTTTGCCCCCATGGAGGGTCCCTCTTCCGCGGTTTTGTACATCCTTGACCCGTATCACTAAAGCTTTTACCCCTCCTACGGTTCTAAAACGCCTTTTCCTCGAGCACTTTTCTTCTCACTCCCGCTCCGTTTCTGTCTTCACCGATGGGTCTAAGTCTGCGGACGGTGTTGGCTACTCTGTTGTTTTTCCTGATCGCACTTATATGTGTCGCTTGCCTCCGGAGACTAGCATCTTTACAGCGGAACTTTATGCTATTCTCTATGCTCTTCGTCTCCTACTTTCTCGTTGTCAGTCTTCCTTTGTAGTTGTTGTTGACTCTCGTAGTGCCCTCATGGCTCTCAGGTCCTTTAATCCAGTTCATCCAGTGGTTGTCGAGATCCAGCATTGGCTGTTTCTCGTTCACAGTAAATTTAAGTCGGTTGAGTTTTGTTGGGTTCCCAGCCATATTGGTGTGTCTTTACATGAGCGTGCGGATGCTGCCACCAAGGAAGCTGTCCGCTCTTGTCCCATCTCTCGTAAGGGCATTCCATATTCCGACTTTTACCCGGTTATCCATTCCTCAGTCCTTACCCGTTGGCAGGCTTCTTGGTTGTCTGTTACTGGTAACAAGCTACGTACTCTTAAATGTTGTGTTTCCTCGTGGCAGTCCTCCTTCCACCGTAACCGGCGGTGGGAAACAGCTCTGGCGAGGTTGCGTATTGGCCATACTCGCCTAACCCATGGTCACTTGATGGAGCGCCGCCCTGCTCCTTATTGTCCTAGTTGCATTGTCCCTCTTACGGTCGTGCATGTCCTTCTTGAATGTCCTGACTTCCAGGACGAGCGTATGTCTTGCTTTCCGACCGCCCCTCGCGGTCACCTGTCCCTCGATAGAATTCTTGGTGACTCGGATACTTTTGATATCGTTCGCCTTATGCGTTTTTGTTCTCGTATTGGCATCCTTGGTGATATTTAGCGCCCTCTGATTATTTTGCGTCTTTGATGGTGCTACATAGCCTTCCCGGTTTGGAGCCTTCTTTTGATAATTACTTACTTGGCAGTACCAAGTGTGCAGGTTCACACCCTCATGGTGTGGTGGTCTAGCTTGGCAGTACCAAGTGTGTAGGGTCACACCCTCTTCATGGTGTGGTGGTCTAGCTTGGCAGTACCAAGTGTGCAGGTTCACACTCTCCTCATGGTGTGGTGGTCTAGCTTGGCAGTACCAAGTGTGTAGGTTCACGCCCTACTCTTTCCTTTTTAGAATTTTACATTATTATATTATTTTTATAATTATTTACAAGTGTAATTTTGACAATAAAGTAAATTTAAGTTCGATCATTTTTGTTTTGTTTTTGCCAAAACTCGAATGATAAATTGTCCAAGAACTAAACTTTATTAAGCTCCAGTGTAGTGCTGCAAGCTAAGGTAATTGTGAGGAGTTGACGTAAAGTGTAGTGCAGCAAGCTAAGGTAATTATGATTAGTTGAGATCCAGTGTAGTGCAGCAAGCTAAGGTAATTATGATTAGTTGAGATCCAGTGTAGTGCAGCAAGCTAAGGTAATTATGAGAAGTTGAGGTCCAGTGTAGTGCAGCAAGCTAAGGTAATTATGAGGAGTTGAGGTCCAGTGTAGTGCAGCAAGCTAAGTTAATTATGAGGAGTTGAGGTCCAGTGTAGTGCAGCAAGCTAAGGTAATTATGAGAAATTGAGGTTCAGTGTAGTGCAGCAAACAGCAGCAGAGGGTGTAATAGTAGAAACAACAGTAGCCGGATCAGCATGAGAAGTAGCAGTTGGTAACAGGGTTGTTGATTTGTGGAACCAATTACCACGTAACGTAGTGGAGGTGGGGTCCCTCGATTGTCAACCAATGTCTGTTTTTTTTTAAGAGCGCTGTTTGTCGACATAATTGTATTTGTGCTGCTTTTTCAGCTATGTTTACATTTCTTGTTTTCATTCTACTCTTTATGCTCAATTAGTATTAAGCTTTAGTCATTTAAGTTTTTCATGCCCGAAACGCTTTGCGTAATAGCGGCTTTAGGCATTGTATGTACTTGCTCTACCTATAAGTCAACCAATCTTTGTAAAAATTTCTTGTATGTATGTACCTTACCTAAATAAACATTTTATTTTATTTATTTTTATTGTTTCAAGCGTGGGTTGGACATGTATGAGTGGGATTGGGTGGTTATAAATAGGAGCTGCCACGTATGGGCCAATAGGCCTTCTGCAGCTACCTTTGTTCTTATGTTCTTAAATTGCAGGAGGAACAGCAGTAGCTGGATCAGCATGATAAGTAACAGTAGAAATAGCAGGAGGAACAGCAGTAGCTGGATCAGCATGATAAGTAACAGTAGAAATAGCAGGAGGAACAGCAGTAGCTGGATCAGCATGATAAGTAACAGTAGAAATAGCAGGAGGAACAGCAGTAGCTGGATCAGCATGATAAGTAGCAGTAGAAATAGCAGGAGGAACAGCAGTAGCTGGATCAGCATAAGTAGCAGTAGAAATAGCAGGAGGAACAGAAGCTGGGGAAATTTTGTTTTCAAGGATGCCGTGAGTAGGAAGAAGGGGGTGTAACATCGTTTTCAGAATATCAATAAATAAAGAAATTTAAATATCTAAATTTTTATTCAAAATAATGTGTGTACAAGAACATATGAGTAATATACAATTGTGGGGGCAGGAGTTACAAAAACTCATGAAGCCATTATTACGTAAAGCGTTTCCCACAAAACTTGCAATAATTTAGAAGAAAATTTAAAGGTGTGACGGGGTAAGCACTTAATACTAAAAGGGAAGTAAGCTAACAAAAATGAATAATTTTAAGAAAACACAAATGAATATAATAAAAAGGTGATACTTAATAATGACTGGTATAGACTATTACATTAATGAGTCGGTAGTTCTAGCAACAGTACAGTACTTTATTTACATTAATAACACAATGGAAATACTAAGGTGTAATTTAGAAAAGAAACTGGACTTTTTCTCTTAACATTTTCTTGGAACTTAACAGAAATATAGTATAAGTTATGGTTAATGAGGGCAACACTAAAAATAAACAAGGATCATAAGGGAAAGGAGATTTCCTTTATTCAAGGAGACAAGAATAAACAAAGGACATGAATAAACACTTTATCAAAGAAATGCAAGAATTAGATGACACATGATGAAGAAAGGACATAAATTGTAATAAATAAAAATATATTAGAGTAACTATTAGATTAACTATATTAGAGTATATTATGATTAGAGTAACATAAATCTATTATTAGGAAAAATGTGAGTGAAATTAGTTACATGGTATTGATTATATGATATTAATTATATAATATTAAGTAAATATTTCTTAGTCTACATTATCTTTCATATACATACACACATTTTTTCTCATCTACATTAATGATGTTCCAAATACCTCTCAACATCTCAAACCAATTTTATTTGATAATGACACACTCTTCATTTTCTCCAGTCCTAATCCTCTTATTTTGAATGATTCAGTGAATATTGAACTAAATAAAGTTCATCTTTGGCTAACTGCTAACAAACTCATCTTTAACGTTGACCTTCTATATTTTGTTTGGTAATAAATCCTCAGATCAAATTAATCTAAGAATTAACAATATCCAAATTAGTAACACAGTAGATGGTAATTAAATTCGATCCCTGGTGTTCTGATTGATATCAAGCTGAATTTTCAGGGACACATTTAAAATATAGCTAAAAAAGTTTCTAAAACAGTTGGCATTCTCTCTAAAATCAGATACTATGTGCCTCACCTTGCCCTGGTGACGCTCTATTACTCTCTCATCTATCCTTACCTCAATTATGGTATCTGCTTGGGGGTTCTACTACCCAAAATCATCTACGTCTGCTAATTACTCAACACAAATCTATTGGAATAATAACAAACCCTGGCCCCCAGACTGCATTCGACCCGCTTACTTAAATCTTTGAATATGTAAGATAAGAAGTCACTGCACATCCTCTCAAGTGTACTCTATATATTTAAAACCCTGAACTGTAATGCCAATCCTGACCTTAAACGCTTCCCAGAAGGTTGTAACAGAACCCATGGGCACCACATCAAAAACAAATCTTGTTTCTTGTGTGGTTTCAAGATCCAGGGGGGTCTGGTAGCCAAGTAGACAGCGCGCAGGACTCGTAATTCTGTGGCCCGGGTTCGATTCCCGGACCAGGCAGAAACAAATGGGGAAAGTTTCTTTCACCCTGATGCCCCTGTTATCTAGCAGTAAATTAGGTACCTTGGAGTTAGACAGCTGTTACAGAGTTGCTTCCTGGGGGGTGTTTGTGTGTGTGGGGGAAAAAATAATTTAGTAGTTAGTTACAGTTGATTGATTGACAGTTGTGAGGCGAGCCGAAAGAGCAGAGCTCAACCCCCGCAAGAACAACTAGGTGAATAAGTACCTATTTGATACTCCAAGAGTGCGACTGAACCAAACTAGAAATTCTCTGCAAATCAAGAGATCCAGAATGTGGAATGAGCTTCCCAGTCATTTCAAAGGCTGTACCTCTCTCAACCAGCTTAAGAGAAAAACCAAGTGCTACCTAATAAACTCCATGTAACCTACCATACCCCCTAAATGTCAACCTATGTTTTGCTTTTTATTAACAATATTGATTATTGACCAACTAGTTTAACTGCTGATATCTGCCATATATAAACTTGAAGAAAATTGTAGCCTTCTGTTTAGTTAAAATTACTTCTGCTGTTCTGTTTCAATTTCTGCTGTTCCATCCATCATACAATTTTTGTCATTCTTGATTTTCATTTTTCAATTCACGCTTTTGATCTCAATTGGTTTTAAGGTTTTAGTCTAAGTGTTTTTCCTTCATCTTGCCCGAAACGCTGTGCGTATTAGTGGCTTTAGGCATAGTATGTACTACCTGTAGATAAACTAAAAATCCACAATTCTGTTTGTAACTCATCTTGAATGTTTGCCCAAAATGCTATGTGTATTAGTGGCTTTAGGTACTATATGTACTAGCTCTATGTATAAATCCAACATTATGTTTGTAACTCATCATCTATGTATGTACTTTTCCTGAATAAAAATTTGATTTTGAATTTTGTATGTACTTTTACCTAAATAAAACTTATTTATGTATTTATTTTGTTATTACAGTCTCTCTTTCAAACTGGTTGGGAGGCATACAAATTTTAATTAAATTACAATAATTTAATTAATTTAGCTTTCCCAATAATTAGGAAACCCGCCATAACCTGCATTAATTTAGCATTCCCAATAATTAGGAAACCAGCGATAGGGAATTTCATAAATGTACCTCACAATATAAACTGGGAATCTGAACTCAACAATACACAGGATATAAATTCATAATGGATATAAACTGCCAAAAGATTAAACAACACCTGATTCACAAGTGGCATACTTAAAGCAATTAACAAGAAACACGAATATGAAACAAAACATAGAATTGCCCTAATTACAAAAGAAGTTAAGAGATACTCATCAATGCTCACCAATATAATATGAAGAGCCAAAGCTTCCTTTTATGAGAATAGATTTAAAGAAGCAAAAGGAAATATGGAAATGAAAAAATCCACAAGGGCCGTGACGAGGATCGAACCTACTTCTGAGAACATCCCAGACACTGCCTTAATCGACTGAGCTATGACATGGATAAGGGCTTCATCACGGCCCTTGTGGATTTGTTCATTTGATGCATCATGCTATTGTGATTTCTGTGTGTAGTGAAATATGAAAAGTACATGGAACATCATCTCTAACCTCCTAGAGTCTAAAGAATAATCACATAACAAGCAGATAAAACTCTCCAATGATGGTTACACACCTGCAACAGACAGATATTGCAACTGAATTCAATAGCTTCTTTTCATCAATTGGTACAAACTTTGCCAGAAAAATCCCAGAGACCCATACACATGTTATTACAAATCTCACAGGCAGCTGTCCTAACTCTCTACTCCTTTTGGCAGTCAGCCCAAAAGACATTATATCCATAATTCAATCACTTAACACAAAAGCTGGGAACATTTTTGAAATACAATCTATGATATATATAAAAGTGCTGCCCCCTGCTCTTGCACTACACATAGCTCTGCTATTCATCAAATTTCTAGAGCGTCATACTTTTCCTGATATCCTTAAGAAAGCAAGAGTGATTCCAGTTCATAAAGGAGACAAGACAGCTGACAAAAAATATTACAGACCAATATCAAATCTACCAATACTTTCAAAAAATATATGAAAAAATTATTTATAAACAGCTCTATTTGTACTTTGTAAAACTCAACATACTACTGATTAAATCCACAACAACCGTGATGAGGGTTTGAACCTACGTCCAGGATGATCCCAGATGCGCATTAATCGACTGCGCCACGACATGGTAATAGGAACTGCAACCGGGTTTGCTAATGCTCACACACGGATCCCACAGTCTCTCCGAGACACAAACTGCAGTTTTACACAATTCTCCCATGCACTTGGGATCTGTCAACAAGCTGTTCTACCTCTTAAGAGGTAGACTATATTGCTCTGGACTATATAGATTCCTATCTCAGTGACAGACATGTACATGTGGTCATCAATAGCATAACCGTCCTTACTCTACTCACTTGAACAAAAGATTGCCACAGGGCAGCATCTTGGGACCTCTCCTATTTCTTATATATGTACATCAGTGATGTGCCAAATGTTTCTAGCATTCTTAAACCTATACTATTTGCAGACGATACTACCATTGTCTATTCTTACCCTACCCCCACACACTAAATAATATTGTCAACAGTGCATTAAAAAGTCCACTCATGGATGTCAACCAATAAACTTACATTAGACATAGAAAAGACCATCCACAAGTTATTTGGTAGAAAGTAAGTAATTATCAAAAGAAGGCACCAAACCTTATTTTGTAGTAAACTATCAAATCAGATTCAATTTCAGGCAGCACTTTTATATATATCATAGATTGTATTTCAAAAATGTTCCCAGCTTTTGTGTTAAGTGATTGAATTATGGATATAATGTCTTTTGGGCTGACTGGCAAAAGGACAGATAATGTTAACATTACCCATAAAAATGATGGGAAGTTCTTTGGCCTATACATAGTCATGGGACTGAACTTTAGCACCCTTATACAACACACAGCTAAAAAAGTCTAAAAAATGGTCGGTATTATCACAAATTATATTCCTCAAGCCCATCATCACTCGGCAAAAATCTGCTATCAGAACAGTAACGAACCCTAGTCTTCAGACAACACACAGCCCCTCTATTTAAGTCCCTTAACATGCTAAACATACACTCAGTCCAAACATTCTCATGTGCTATCTACATGTATAAAACCTGGTTTATAAAAAACCCTGGTTTCCTGGAAACCAGGTGTAAAACCTGGTTTCCTAAACGCTAATCTCGATCTGAAACTTTTCCTTGATATATGTAATAGAACCCAAAGCCACACCAGAAACAAACATCTCTTTGATATCCCCAGAGTCAGACTAAACTTGTGCAAACATTCCATGCAAATAAAATGGCCCAGTCTTTGGAACTCACTCCCTGATGAATTAAAAAATTGCCCAATCCATGCCCTGTTCAAAAGTAAAGGAATAAAAAAGGACCTAATTTCATCCTCACAGTTTCCTACCTTGTGCTTCAAACTTAAACTGTACATCTGAAAGGGTACACTGCTAAAATGTACCCTTTCATCTTTAAGGACCTGCCTGAAATGGTATGCAAGCTAGTGGCTTTGCATGAATGTAAAAATACCAATGTTATGTAATGACACCAACCCATTGTACCTTCTTGCAAATAAATTATTATTATTTTTATTATTACCCAGGACAAAGTGATTGCGGAGCGCCAGGCAAAGCATCTTAACCGCTACACCACGGAAACTGTACATAACTGAACTTTTTTGTTATATTTTATATATGGCAATGGAAATTTTGTTTGTTGTCAAAGTGAACACCAAGGAACTTCCCATCAACTCTGCTCATAATTTGGTATTGTTAAGTCTTAGACAATGAATCACAACAGATATGGTCGAGACATGATGACCAAACCACACACCAGAAGATCAGGAGACGACGACATTTTGGTCCGTCCTGGACCATTATCAAATCGATTGTGATAATGGTCCAGGACGAACCGGGATGTTGTCGTCTCATCTTCTGGTGTGTGGTTTGGTCATCATAGTCTTAAGATTAACTTGATTGTTGAACTTCTTACCAAACAAAAATGTAAAACGCCTTGTCGATGTTAATGGAAAGTTTGTTAACAGTCAATTTAATGGACTTCATTTAGTTCAGCATGCACCGTGTCATTTAGAATAAGTGGGTTAGCATGTGAGAAAACATGAAGATGTTTCTTCTTCATGTGATGAAGAGAAAATATGAAGATATTTGGAAGATATATACGAGAAAAACGAGTGGACCAAGTATGCTACCCTTGCAGAATGCCCATGTTAATTGAGAAAGTGGGAGAAGTAGCAGCGTTCACTGAAATATACTGCTGACAGAGAAAAGATTGCAAGTACTAAAGGGAGTGACCTCTAACTCCATAGTGTTGGAGTTTCAGAAGAAGGTTATTGTGGTTAACAGTGTCAAAACCCTTGCATAAGTCAACAAACAAACCTATGGGGAGCTCATTTTTGTTAAGTACTGCATGTAATAATTTAAGCATATTTATAAGAGCAGTGTTGGTGCTTTTATGGGTCTGAAGCCACACTGTATTATCACACGAGGATAATCTCAATAAATTCCTCTCCCAATGTGATCTATCTGAACAAACTGACCCTATTAGTACCTCAGCTTAATTATCCCATTGTTACCAATAATGCAAGTCATTAATAGGAGTTAGCTAAGTTCTATAACATATTGTTACTGTAAGTGGACAGTGACTTTGTATGTTAGGATAATTGTCATGTTAATAATATTATTAATAATAATTTATTCACAAACAAGTACAATGGGTTGGTGAGATTACATAAGATTGGTATTTTTACATTCTTGTAAGGTCACTAACATGCACAGTGTTTCCTGCAAGTTCTATAACATATAGTTACTGTGAGTGAACAGTTACTTTGTATATTGAGATAATTGTCAAGTAAGTTCTGTAACACTTCTAGTTACTGAGAGTGGACAGTGACCTTTTATGTTAAAACAATCATCCAGTTCTTTATAATATAATTAAAAGGTAATAGGTAAGAGCCAAGTATTACACCATATTCTATCTATAAATAATATGGGCCAATGATTGCTCCTAAGCAAATAATAACTTCACATCATTCACATCCATCAACACAACACGAACCTAAACTGCCAATCAAAACAATAAACTATATTTTTTGGTTTGCATAGATGACAAATTACAAGCTGTGGTTTGGCCACAGGGTGGCAAAAACTGCAGCTCTTTGACCTTTAATATGCGGCTAGTAAAAAATTCTTGAGAATGTGAATATTCTATAAGTTTCTACCCGAATCCAGGGCAAGAAATGCATGACTATATAAAAAGTTCCGATACTTGTGGAACAAAGTTTGCATTCACAGTTAAAGGAGGTAAACCTTTGTGTCTTGTTTGCCAAGTGCCATTCAGTCATTACAAAGCCAGGAACTTGAAACGCCAGAATGAACCTAATCACAAAAACTTTTCATATGATTATCTACCTAAATCAGACTTAAGGAAAAATAAATTAAATGAGTGAAAATCATCAATAAATTGCCAGCAGACACTGTTGACATTATTCAGTAAGGAAGCTGTGGCTCTCAAATGGTTCTCCTGCAGCTCTCAAACATATGAGGTTTATCATTTGCAGCTCTTACAGTAAGCAAGTTTGACCACCCCTGCCATAAAGGCTACTCCTATACCTGGTAAAACAGGCCAATAATAATCATACATACCAATTATGCAATGATTAAATTTAGGCTTATATCTACAAATTAAAAATCATTACACTAATTTATAGTTAGAAATACTTATTAATCAAAGATATTGAGAATAATGGAAATATAGAGAACTGATGTAAATACTAGCAGTAATTAAGCCTAGGCTAACTATATTCAATGACATACTCCAAAAAATATTATAAATTATAGTCATGGTAATATACTATAAATGAAAAATGCCACTTTATAAAATGGGTTAATACAAGTGGCAGAGTCAGGCTAATAGTATTATTGTCAGATAACATAATATAATTGCCAGTATTCTAATATAATTGTGTCAGGATAATATTATTGTCATTCAGGATAATATATTTACCAGCACGTTAATGTAACTGCCAGTGTCAGGCTAATATAATTGCCAGTCAAGTTAATGCAATTATCAGTCAGCATATATGTAATATAATTGCAAATCAGTATAATATTATTGAAGGTTAAGATAATATAATTGTCAGTCAGGCTATTATAATTGTCGGATTCAGGCTAATATAAATGACGGAGCCATGCTCACATAATTCACAGTCAGGATAGTATAATTGATAGACAAGTTAATGTAATTATTAGTCTGGATACATATAATATACCCAGTAATTGCAAGTCTAAATTAATACAATTGCCAGGCAAGACAATATAATTGCCAAAGTCAGGATAATATAATTGCCAGTCAGGATAATATAACTGCTAAACATAAATATCTCAGCCTGGCAAATATTATTTAACAGCTGAGTAATATATATTACTATACATCGTTGGGCTCGAGTAATAAATATTTCCAACTCAGAAAATTATAAATGCCAGTTAGGCTAATATGAGTACTCAACTAAGGTTAGTCTTTTATCAGAATCTATCTTAATGCACACAATAATGCAAGGGTTAGATCACTATAACTACTGTAGATAGGCCAGACTACTAAAAAATCTGATACAAATATAAATGAAGAGGTTTAGCTGAAATAAATTCCAGCCTAATATATATTTGTTAATAATTTATATATCTCTGTCATTAAGCAAAATAACAAAAATTATTTTAATACCAGTATTTCATAAAAATAGTACAGTACAATAGTATATATATAAAACAACAGTTAAAAGTTAACAATCAACTAGAGTGCTTTTGGCTTGCTTTCAAGCCTTCAAATGTGGTGGCAGTGATGGCACTGCCAATGCCAGCACTGTGGCTGTGGAACATTGCCACGTTTCTTCTGTGGCAAAGAAGAAAATGGAATGGAAGCTATGAGGTACACAGATATCAACGAAGAAAATTGGTACCAGTTGTACAAACACCATCATGACAACAGAAAGGAAAACAGGGCAGGGGTTGGAGAGTGAGAAACAAGTTCACGTAAAGTAGCAACACCATGTTTTTGAATACAGTATATAGAATTGGGTAAGCTAAAACAGTATAAAAATATATAATAAAATAATGGTTGCAGATATGGAGAGTGCAAGATATTTTCCTGATAAAGTTTACAATTTCTAACAATTTTAAAATTGGAAAAATGGTATTATAAGTTAATGAAGTAATATGTGCTTTAATATACATTATACTTAAAATATTTTCTGATTTATCTCTCACACTCAAAATGTTTAACCTATCACCCAAATGCACCGTCTTGTGAATTTTCATACTACAAAGATGACTGAATCTCTTAAAACTCTCGACACTCATGAAGGTTTATCATTCAAATGCACTAACATGTGTGCTTTTATACCTTCACGTGACTTAAATAATCTGCCACATTTATCACACTCAAAAGGCCTTTCTTCTGTATGTACCAACATGTGACGTATTATAGATCCACGATCTCTAAACTTTCTGCCACAATCATCACACTCAAAAGGTCTTTCATCATTGTGCATCATCATGTGAGTCTTCATACTTCCAACCTGACTGAACCTCTTCCCACACTCTGGACACTTATGAAGTTTTTCACCCGAATGCACTAACATGTGAGTCTTCATACTTCCAAGATGACTGAACCTCTTCCCACACTCTTGACACTTATGAGGTTTTTCACCCGAATGCACTGACATGTGAGTCTTCATACTTCCAAGACGACTGAACCTCTTCCCACACTCTGGACACTTATGAGGTTTTTCACCCGAATGCACTAACATGTGTCTTTTCATATGTCCAAGACGACTGAACCTCTTCCCACACTCTGGACACTTATGAGGTTTTTCACCCGAATGCACTAACATGTGAGTCTTTATACTTCCAAGCTGACTGAACCTCTTCCCACACTCTGGACACTTATGAGGTTTTTCACCAGAATGCACTAACATGTGAGTCTTCATATGTCCAAGCTGACTGAACCTCTTCCCACACTCTGGACACCTATGAGGTTTTTCACCAGAATGCACTAACATGTGACGCTTCATACTTTCATGCAGACTGAACTTCATCCCACACTCTGGACACTTATGAGGTTTTTCACCCGAATGCACTAACATGTGAGTCTTCATATGTCCAAGCTGACTGAACCTCTTCCCACACTCTGGACACTTATGAGGTTTTTCACCAGAATGCACTAACATGTGACGCTTCATACTTCCAAGCAGAGTGAACTTCATCCCACACTCTGGACACTTATGAGGTTTTTCACCCGAATGCACTAACATGTGAGTCTTCATATGTTCAAGACGACTGAACCTCTTCCCACACTCTGGACACTTATGAGGTTTTTCACCCGAATGCACTAACATGTGAGTCTTCATACTTCCAAGCTGACTGAACCTCTTCCCACACTCTGGACACTAGCGAGTCTTCTTCTTTATGATAGGTGCAGTTTGGGGGAAGGTTTTCTCCTCTGATGACTGCATGAGTGGTGATGCTGCGTGACGCCTCACGGTGGGACGTCAATGTTGAGGCTTAGGCAAGGCTTGAGTGTTGTTTGTTAGGCTGTTGTAGTTAGACTTGATGTGAGCACTTGAAGGTCAATGCTTCTTCTTTATGATAGGTGCAGTTTGTGGGAAGGTTGTTGTGTTGATTTAGGGGCGACGACGATCGTACGTGGGAAGGTTTTATGCTCATGTCTGGACACTCACCGTCCCGTGTTGTGATAATGGCGGCGACGCTCACCTAGGCGTTCCAGTGTTCTTTCTGGTGCCATATTTTATTTTTCTACTTCTTACTATTGTTTGTAACTGGTTTTCTACATTTAACTCTTATGTTTTCCTCTTTTTTTTAATTAAAGAATATGCTTGCAATTCATTTATTAAAATACAATGGTACTCGTTTATATACTTTCTGAAGGAAACATTGCTCCCATGGTGAATGCACTACTTTGCATTCTTTTTATTTATTTATTTATTTATTTATTTATTTATTTATTTATTTATATATATACAAGAAGGTACATTGGGTTTGTGAGAATACATTGGATAGTACAGTATTTACATTCTTGTAAAGCCACAAAGGGAATACTTAAATCTATTAATAAAAAACATGACCTTGAGAAGAAGTATAGGTTAGGAATTGTCTCCAAAGAATTCTCAAAGAATTACTCATTATTGCTATCTAAGATAATTAGACGAGCCAAAACTAAATACTACGAAGATAAATTTACCCATATAAAGAGCAACATTAAACAAACTTGGAGCACAATTTCACAAATATTGGGATCAAAGAAATCTTGAAATATAAATAATATGTTTAAATATGTTTATTCAGGTAAGGTACATACATACATACAAGTGATGTTACATTAATGGATTGATATATAGATAGAGCTAGTACATACAATGCCTAAAGCCACTATTACGCAATGCGTTTCGGGCAAGAAAAACATTTATATCTAGAACTTAATACTAATTGAGCATAAAGAATAAAAAGTGTTGAGAACAAATACAAATAAAGATAAAAAAAAGGGGGGAACATGACTGAAAAAGCAGCACAAATACAATAGGTTGACAAACAGTGTTGATTAAACAAAAAAAAAATTACAGACATGGGTTGACAATAGAGGAGTGAGGTAGGTTACAGGGAATTTATTAGGTAGTGTTTAGTTTTTATCTTAAACTGGTTGAGAGAGGTACAGTCTTTAACATGGTTGGGAAGGTCATTCCACATTCTGGGTCCCTTGATTTGTAGAGCATTTCTAGTTTGATTAAGTCGTACTCTAGGAATATCAAAACTGTATTTATTTCTGGTGTGGTGCTCATGGGTTCTGTTACAAATTTCAATGAAGCTTTTGAGGTCAGGATTGGCATTACAGTTCAGCGTTTTATATATGTATAATACACAAGAGAGAATGTGCAGTGACTTAATATCTAACATATTCAGAGATTTGAGTAAGGGTACCGAGTGATGTCTGGGGCCAGAGTTGGATATTGTCCTAATAGCAGCTTTGTGTTGAGTAATTGGAGGACGTAAATGATTTTGGGTAGTAGAACCCCAAACACAAATACCATAGTTGAGGTATGGATAGATGAGGGAGTAATAGAGAGTAACCAGGGCAGGGCGGGGTTCATAATATCTGATCTTAGAAAGAATGCCAACAGTTTTTGAAACTTTTTTTGATATATTTAGAATGTGACCCTGGAAATTCAGCTTGTGGTCGATGAGAACGCCAAGGAATTTGCCATCTAATTTGTTACAAATTTGTAACAAACCAAAAAACCAAAAACAAAAATTTGTAACAAACCAAAAAATAACAAACCGACACTCCTGTCTAATAACGATGGTCAGCTTTCAGCCTCTGATTCTACTATTGAGTTCAATAGGTTCTTCTCTTCCATTGGTTCATCCCTTGCAAATGATATTCCATCTTCCAGTACTGACATTAAGGACTATCTTACAGGTAACTATCCACAGTCTCTGTACCTAAAGCCTATTAACTCCACTGACGTCAATGAGATAATCCTTTCCCTTAAAACCAAGTCTGGTGCCCTTGAGGAGATACCAACTTTAATTTACAAAAAAGCCTCCAGATCTTTAGCCCCTGCTATTGCTTTGCTCTTCAACAAGTCACTTGAACTCCAAACCTTTCCAGATATTCTAAAAAAAGCGAGAGTAACGCCTGTCCACAAATGTGGTGATCCCACAGATGTTAACAACTACAGACCTATATCAATCCTGCCAAACTTGTCAAAAATTTTTGAAAAACTAATCTATAAGCAGCTTTACTCATATCTAGCCAAACTTAATATACTTAGCCCTTGCCAATATGGCTTCAGACCCAAAAAAAGCACTAACGATGCACTTATTAGTATGCTTAACTCGATTCATACAGCTCTTGATAAAATGGAGTTCCCTGTTGGGTTATTTGTGGACCTGCGTAAAGCTTTTGATACTGTCAACCACCAAAACCTTCTTCTTAAATTACATCATTATGGAGTCAGAGGACACTCCCTACAATACCTCAAATCCTACCTTACTGACAGGCTCCAATATGTTTCTGTGAATAATACAATTTCTCCCACCCTACCCATCAACATTGGTGTTCCTCAGGGCAGCATACTTGGCCCTCTCCTCTTTCTCATCTACATTAATGACCTTCCAAATGCCTCCCAACACCTCAAACCAATTCTATTTGCTGACGACACAACCTTCATTTACTCCAGTCCTGACCCCCTTGCTCTAAATGCCACAGTAAGTACTGAGCTAAATAAAGTCCATCTTTGGCTAACTGCCAACAAACTCACCCTTAACATTGACAAAACTTTCTATATTCTGTTTGGCAATAAATCCTCTAGTCAAATAAATCTCAAAATAAACAATACCCAAGTTTGTAACAAATTAGATGGCAAATTCCTTGGCATTCTCATTGACCACAAGCTGAATTTCCAGGGACACATTCTAAATATATAAAAAAAAGTTTCAAAAACTGTGGGCATTCTTTCTGAGATCAGATATTATGTACCACGCCCTGCCCTGGTGACTCTCTATTACTCCCTTATCTATCCATATCTCAACTATGGTATTTGTGCGTGGGGCTCTACTACCCAAAATCACTTACGTCCTCTAATTACTCAACACAAAGCTGCTATTAGGACAATATCCAACTCTGGCTCCAGACATCACTCGGTACCCCTACTCAAATCTCTGAATATGTTAGACATTAAGTCACTGCACATTCTCTCATGTGTATTATACATATATAAAACGCTAAACTATAATGCCAATCCTGATCTCAAAAGCTTCATAGAAGGTTGTAACAGAACCCATGAGCACCACACCAGAAATAAATATAGTTTTGATATTCCTAGAGTACGACTTAATCAAACTAGAAATGCTCTACAAATCAAGGGGCCCAGAATGTGGAATGACCTTCCCAACCATGTTAAACACTGTACCTCTCCCAACCAGTTTAAGTTAAAAACGAAGCTATACCTAATAAATTCCGTGTAACCTACCTTACCCTTCTATTGTCAACCAATGTCTGTTTTTCTTTAATGAGCGCTGTTTGTCGACTTAATTGTATTTGTGGTGCTTTTCCATCAATGTTTTCATTTCTTGTTTTCATTCTACTCATTATACTCAATTAGTATTAAGCTTGTCATTTAAGTTTATCATGCCCGAAACGCTTTGCGTAATAGTGACTTTAGGGATTGTATGGACTAGCTCTACCTATAAGTCAACCAATCTTTGTAAAAATTTATTGTATGTATGTACCTTACCTAAATAAACATTTTATTTTTTATTTATATTTTTACTAGTACGCGCAGCGTTTCGGGCAGGTCCTTAATCTAGCAGATAATTTTAAGTAGGTAATTTCAATCAGAATTGATAAATGATAAAGATACATTACAAGAGAAAAATGAGATGAGAGAGATAAGTAAGTATATTAAAGCACATTGTTATATTAAATTTATTTATTTTTTTCAATCAAATAAATCATCAATCAGTATATATGATTGGTAATAAACAAGTTGTAATAAATAGAATACAAGCAGATCCACAAAAAGTAGGCAAGACAATAAGCAAATACATTCATAAACAAATTGTAATAGAGAAGGAGCACCACCGCTGGCTGGAAGGATACAAGACGCTTTGTACACTGACAACATCGCACACAAGTTCAAGTTCAAGTTCAAGTATGTTTATTGAGATAAGCAATAAATACATCTCAAAGAGATAGAGTAGTTTAGGCTATTTCTACCCCCCTCTACTTCAAGTCCCTCAAGGGGCGCACAAATTCAGTGAGTACAAATAGACAAATAACATTACAAGAATCCCATTTAACATTGCAGGTTAATATAGTAAGTACAGCATATAATTGTTACACTCTTGGGGCAAAATTCTTGTAGCTCCTAAGTATACTGTCTATTATACCATTATCATACATCCAAACAATTTGATGTGGTACACTATTTATTTCCTTATTTCTATAGTTTTCAATAAGTTGACACTCTAATACATAATGTTCTAAGGTGTGGGCGTGCGGCATACTACATAATTTACACTCCTTATCTTTTTCACTGACATCAACACCGTATTGCCAGATATATTTATATCCTAATCGTAATCTCATGTAAATTGAATCCTTCCAAGTAGCCTTTCCTTTACCATAAGTGAAGGACGAATTTGTATTTATTATTGAATAATTCTTAAGTGTGTTACTACTGTCCACCATTGGCATTCTCTTTATCATTTCTTCACCCTCCTGAATCACCTTGAGTCTTGTTTTTATTTGTTTCAAGGTTAACTGACATACAACGTCAACAAGTTTTTTCAGTGGCTCTCTTCGCTATGTCATCAACTACCTCATTCAACAGTATTCCCACATGTGAAGGGATCCACATGAATCTTACTCTATACCCAGTTTTTTCTAGTCTCTTAACATTCTCTCTACACTCTATCACAATATTCTGATATACTGGCGTCTGCTATTTAAAGACTCTAACGCTCCTCTGCTGTCAATAAAGAAGCAAGCATTTTTACCACATTTGACTACTTCCTGTAATCATGCTAATACTCCTTGGAGTTCAGCCTGAGTTGAAGAGACATTGTCAGTTAAGCGGCGTCCAATAACAGTATCTACAGTGCCGATGTCAGTGTACTCCCTGATCAAGACTCCACATCCTGCTTTCCCATCCCTAGCTACTGACCCATCACAATATACATGTAGAGTGTTTTCTGTAGGCAGTTTTCTAATTATACAATCATATGTTGCCCTCAGCTCTCCTATTTCATACATACTTTTTTTTCTTATGCAAGGGAGTAATTACTACATCTACATTACAATCCTCCCATGGTGGCATAAATTTTCTCTTGGGCACAGCAATACACTCTGTAATAACATCATACTTTATAACACTATAACATAATTTATTCATATATACTCTCTTCTTCATCATACACTGTTCACTACTTCCCACCTTTTGAACCGAGAGGATTAATTCATTAGCTCCCCCACCTCTCATTAATCTAATGGCAGAGGCTACATTTATCTCTGAAATTCTATCCCCAATACTCTGCAGATTCAACTCCATCCTCATTATCTCAATCATAGCATTTCTTGGGCATCCTAAGATAATTCTCATGGCTCCATTTTGTACCTTCTCCAACTTGCCCATCCTACCTTTACCAAAACTTGAAATGGCAGGTGCAGCATAATCAGTAAGAGATCTTACAGTACTCAAGTATATCATTCGTAGCACAGGGACTCCCACTCCGCCATCTGGTTACCATTTGGTCCGGGAGACATCTCCCGTCACGCAGGGTGCAGTCGCACCTCCACAGATCTCCAGTATCATCTATTGATACTGGTGATGGCTCAAAAGGGCCACCACTTACGAGCTATTCATGCCTGTGCCACCTTTTGGGTGGCTTCATCTTCATCTTAACACATTCACAAGGGAGACATCTCCCGTCATGCAGGTTGCATTCGCACCTCCACAGATCTCCAGTATCAGCTCTTGATACTGGTAATGGCTTAAAATGGCCACCACTTACCGGCTATTTATGCCCGTGCCACCTTTTGGGTGGCTTCATCTTCATCTTAACACATTCATAAGGGAGACCTCCCGTCATGCAGGGTGCATTCGCACCTCCACAGATCTCCAGTATCAGCTCTTGATACTGGTATTGGCTTAAAAGGGCCACCACTTACGGGCTATTCATGCCCGTGCCACCTTTTGGGTGGCTTAATCTTCATCAATCATCAATCGACTCCCACTCCCTTTCCACAGCATGCCATGGCCTTCAGAGGTTGTTTATCTCTTCCAAAATTGACCCAACAGTCTGTTCATCTCAGCTTCCAAACTCTCATGGGTATATCCAACATATATGCCTAAATATTTATATATATTGTAGCGAGTAGATTATCCCAATAATATACTCGCTCCAAATGCATTGTTAATATTCCTGTCAACCTTTGGAGATGAATGAGGTGAGGCGTTGCCCGGGCAACACGGTGAGGTGTTGCCCGAGCATATAAGCAGCAGAATAGCAAACATTAACTTCACCACTTGGTCCGGGAGACATCTCCCGTCACGCAGGGTGCAGTCGCGCCTCCACAGATCTCCAGTATCAGCTCTTGATACTGGTAATGGCTCAAAAGGGCCACCACTTACGAGCTATTCATGCCTGTGCCACCTTTTGGGTGGCTTCATCTTCATCTTAACACATTCACAAGGGAGACATCTCCCGTCATGCAGGGTGCATTCGCACCTCCACAGATCTCCAGTATCAGCTCTTGATACTGGTAATGGCTCAAAAGGGCCACCACTTACGGGCTATTCATGCCCGTGCCACCTTTTGGGTGGCTTCATCTTCATCAATCAATCAAACATTAACTAGTCTACTTTCAAGTGTGGTCTAGAGCAGACACTTGCGAGATACTGTACCGACGCTCAGTGCGCTCAACTCACACCAAAGTATCACCTGTGTACTTCTGTATATTCGACCAAATATATATAGTATGTTAGTGTCTGTGTTTATTGTCACAATACTTTACGTAACAATAGAACCGTTACATTGGTGACCCGGCCAGTGAGTGAAAAAGAGCACCTAGTCACAAACTAGATCTTCGTCGTGGATTTATCTACCAGGTTTCCAGCATACAACGCAGATGAGCCAGAATTTTGGTTCATGCAGATGGAGGCTATTTTCGACCTTCACGAAATTTCGACTGAGAAAGCCCGATATGCCTGTACCCTGCCAACACTTACCTCGGAGGCTATGCACACTGCCTCCGCTGTCATCACCGCACCATCACCGGACACCAGGACGTACACTGCATTGAAGGCCGCTCTTCTACAGGCAGCAATGAAACGCCGCATTCAACAAAGGGACCAACTCCTCACTGACAAAAGATTAGCAGACAAAACACCAGCTCAGCTTCTGCGGCATATTCAGTATGTGATGCATACTGCAATTGGCCCAGCCCCCAGCGAGATTGTGAGATCACTGTGGATACAACTCTGTCCAAAACAAATTCAACCGGCCCTATTCAGTATGGCTGACGCCACCCCATTAGCCCAGCTGGCTACACTGGCAGACCGGCTTCATACGACGTCTGATAACGCTACGCTGTCCCATCCCAGTGTAACACAGCAGACTACAGACACCCAACAACTCGACGTCCTCCATAACCGGCGTTTCTTCCACCCAGGGAGGACGTACCATGCGAATCCAATATCAGTCTCTAGGCGACAGCGAGAACATCGGGGAGAGCTTTGTTCTTACCACCAGAAGTTCGGACACCAAGCCCGCAACTGTAGGGCTCCTTGTTCCTGGTCGGGAAACTACTTCGGCGGGGACTGTTAACGGCCAGTGACCCCGCCATTTCAAACACTACACTGCTCTACATATTTGACGTCATAACCAAACGCCGTTTCCTCGTTGACACAGGTGCAGCAGCTAGTGTGTTGCCTCCCCCACTGGTCAAACCAACCCGTACTCCTGGTTTGGACTTACGAGCCGCCAATGGTACGTCCGTCCGTACATATGGGACCCGCGCCCTGGTTCTCGAGTTCGCCTCTCAGGGTCGCTTTACGAGGACTTTCCTCATAGCGGATGTGGAACAACCCATTCTTGGATGGGATTTCCTGCAACACCATCGACTTATAGTGGATCCCGCAGGTGCAGTACTTCGAGCCTCTCCTAGTACCTCTACACAAGTTAACATCGTCACCCCAGTCGCATCTACGGAACTTCAAGCACTCCTGGATGAATTCAAAGATGTGACCCAACCCGCCAGCCCTCGACCAGAGGTGCAACATACGATTACGCATCACATTACTACAACGGGAGCACCTACCTTTGCCAGACCACGCCGCCTGGCACCGGAACGACTGGCGGTAGCACGTGCTGAATTCAATAAGCTACAGGAGGCGGGAATAATCCGCCCGTCGAACAGTCCATGGGCTTCACCTCTCCATATGGTCCCGAAAACAGCCCCAGGGGAATGGCGCCCTTGCGGAGACTACAGGGCTCTCAACGTTTGTACTCTGCCGGATCGCTACCCAATACCACACATCCAGGATTTCTCACAGGGATTGAGCAACGCAACCGTTTTTTCGAAAATTGACCTTGTGCGGGCATTTCACCAGATCCCTGTGAAACCGGCAGACATTCCGAAAACAGCGATCACAACACCTTTTGGACTGTTTGAATTCGTCCGGATGCCTTTTGGTCTACGGAATGCAGCCCAGACATTCCAACGCTTCATCGACCAAGTAGTTAAGGACCTTCCTTTTTGCTACGCCTACATTGACGATCTGCTGGTGGCCAGTACATCACCAACAGAACATCTGCTACACCCCCGACTCCTTCTCACCCGTCTGCGCAACTTCGGCTTGCAGCTCAACTCCGAGAAGTGTATTTTCCATGTTCCAGAGCTGGATTTCTTGGGACACCGTGTGTCAGCAGCAGGGGTCCAACCACTAGAGAAGAAAATCGAGGCAATCAAGGAATTCCCGCGCCCATCTACTCCAAAGAAGTTGCAAGAATTTCTTGGTGTAGTGAATTTTTATCATCGATTCATCCCACATTGTTCGGACATCTTGCGACACTTATACGACCTCTTACGTGGTCGGAAACTCACGTCCCGTCTTCCGTTGGAGTGGACTCCCCAGGCAGAGACAGCATTCACCGACATAAAACACAAGCTGGCGGAATTCACCTTGCTCGCACACCCAGTGTCTGACGCTCCCACCAATCTATCTACCGACGCTTCAAACACAGCAATTGGTGCTGTACTACTACAGCTCGTTGAAGGAGAATGGCGCCCAATTGCATTCTTTTCAGCGCGCCTGTCACCCACTGAAGAGAAGTACAGCACTTTTGATAGGGAACTGCTCGCCATCTACTCAGCCATACAACATTTCCGGCACTTTCTCGAGGGGCGGAACTTCCACATCCTCACAGACCACAAACCTCTCAATTATGCGCTGGCCGCCAAGGGTGATGCTCACTCTCCTCGAGTAGCCAACCACCTGGGATTTATTTCCCAATTTACCTCGGATATCCGTCATGTCAAAGGAACTAATAATGTCATAGCCGATGCACTGTCTCGACCCACCATAAACCACGTCGTGACAAACCCAGCTCAGGTGGACTATTGTGTAATCAGTAAGGCCCAACGGGAAGACCCTGATCTGCAGCGATTACGAACATCTGACACAGCTCTCCGGTTCATCGAGATTCCCATGGAAGGTGGCGGAAGGATAATCTGTGACACCTCACGGACGGGAGCACTTAGGCCCTACATTCCTGCCCAGTTTTGCTGGAAAACGTTCTCAGTATTTCACTCCCTAGCACACCCAGGAGTACGTGCTTCCCAGAAACTACTAACGGAGCGTGTTGTATGGCCAGGAATCAATGCCGATGTTCGACGATGGACTCGCTCATGTCTCCAGTGCCAGCGAGCGAAAACACATCGTCACACAAAGAGCCCTCTTCAACAGTTTCCGTTACCTTCTGACCGTTTCGAGGTGGTGCCTGTAGACATCGTTGGACCATTACCGTCGGCAAGAGGATATTCTTATCTACTCACCTGCATCGATCGATTCTCCAGATGGCCGGAAGCAATCCCATTAATCAACATCTCAGCTGAGTCAGTGGTCCAGGCTTTCCTCTCTGGATGGGTCGCCCGTTTTGGCAGCCCCTCTGTCATCATCACCGACCAAGGACGACAGTTCGAATCATATCTATGGAAGGAACTTATGGAATTCCTCGGCACCACACAACCGAACCACAGCATACCACCCTGAGTCGAACGGAATGGTAGAACGCTTTCATAGACAACTAAAAGCTGCCCTAAGAGCTCAAGCACGCCCTGATGATTGGATCGACAACCTTCCATTAGTCTTGCTTGGCATCCGTTCGGCCACGAAGGAGGGCAGTGGATTCTCGGCAGCAGACTTAGTATACGGATCTAGCCTGCGGCTTCCGGGCGAATTCTTAACCCAACGTCACTTATCACACCCCCAGACCCCACTTTTGTCCAGAAATTACGGGCGGCCATGACAAACATTCGGCCTACACCACCACGCCAACCGACAACTCGTGCTACATATGTGCCTCATGAGCTCCACACAACTGAACACGTGTTTGTAAGAGTCGACGCTGTTCGACGCCCTCTACAGTCACCTTACGAAGGACCATTTAAAGTGGTTTCTCGAACACCGAAGTTCTTCACCATTGAACGCCGAGGACAGCGGGTAAACATCTCCATCGATCGCCTTAAACCAGCACACTGTGACGCTGCCCCAGACATCCCTCCAGAGACACATCCGCCGACTACGCAGTTCACTTTTCGACCACAGTTACCAGCAGCACCGCCACCTACGACAACGGACGATCCTGTACGACCTCCCACCCTACAACCCCAGTTACCAGCCGCACCACAACCTGATCCTACGACGACGGACGATCCTGTGCGACCTCCCACCCTACGACCCCAGTTAGATGACATCAGCGAAGAGGAGGAAGTTAACTTTGATGGTTATGTAACGCGAGCAGGGCGTACAATTCACCGACCAGCTAAGTTCCTTGATCAAGTATTTTTCCTTTCATCCCCTGGGAGGGGGAGTTCTGTAGCGAGTAGATTATCCCAATAATATACTCGCTCCAAATGCATTGTTAATATTCCTGTCAACCTTTGGAGATGAATGAGGTGAGGCGTTGCCCGGGCAACACGGTGAGGTGTTGCCCGAGTATATAAGCAGCAGAATAGCAAACATTAACTAGTCTACTTTCAAGTGTGGTCTAGAGCAGACACTTGCGAGATACTGTACCGACGCTCAGTGCGCTCAACTCACACCAAAGTATCACCTGTGTACTTCTGTATATTCGACCAAATATATATATAGTATCTTAGTGTCTGTGTTTATTGTCACCATACTTTACGTAATAATAGAACCGTTACAAAGTTCTCACCCTCAGTGTCACTACGTTCATTAACAGGATCAGTTGCGTCATAATACTCATCGACAGCACTATGCGTTTCTACGTGGAATAGTTTACCTCTGTTCATAGCACACTGCGTTGATAAGGCTGGGGTGTGGGGAGCCGTGGTGGGAGAGCCCAGCTGGTGTGAGGGCTGGGACACCCCCTGCTGGGGTCTGCCCCGGGGTGCTGGCCGCATGGGAGCACATGGTGGTACCCCAGGGTGGTGTGGCCTGCACTCAGTTAAGACTCTCACAGTGTCCTGAAGAATGGTTATCATCGTCTTTTGGTGCATGATTTCCTTATTTTGTTCGGTTATCTGCTTGGTCAGGTTTTCCACAATTTTGTTTTGTTTTTCTACTGTATGCATAAGCTCACTAATTTTCTGTGCCTGATCCAGGCCCCCCGACCAACATGAATTGGTAGGGCCTACAACTGTGTCACTCGAGCTACTAGCCGTGGCGTTGGAGTGGTTGGGTAAGGGAAGAGAGTGTGACGGAGTGACCGGTGGGGGCACAGCAGATGAGCCAGGGTGGTTACTGGCGCCCCCAGCTGTTGTACCCCTGGCAGCCCGTCTCGGCGGGAGTGAGGCACAGTCCTCATGCCAGGCGGGAACTCCCTCCATGTGACAGTTTGCACACCTCAGTTTCAGTGCACCACCCTTTTTAGCATCACACACAGACGTTGCATGCTTTCCGGCACAGTGGCCACACCGCTCATCATTCCAACAGTTCCTTGCAACATGATTCCACCGTTGGCACTTGTAACACCTGCGCCTGGGAGGGTTGTAAATCTTCATTGTTAGTTGCCGATAAGCACTTGGAACAGTAAATCTTTCCGGCTGATGGACATAATCCGGGCTTGATAAGGACGCCGCCCGCCAGCGTAAACACAACACACCACGAATGACCACAAACACGATACAACGCACAAAACACAACACTTTTGTCAGTTTTTGGACAGGCTCCTTTTATATTTATTATGTGACAGATATACTTACGTATAATGATAAATCTTATAGGTAAGCGCCTAAAATGTAATATTAATCAATAAAAAAAGAAGTCAGAAGCCACACGCCTGTCTGTACATGTCTTTTGTGTAAAAGTATTTTGGGCGCTCATGTACTTGTGCGCTAGCTGGCGTTCACAACTGTTCTCGCCTACCAGCATTAGAATTAAACAAACGAATTTATTTATTCATTTATATACAAGAAGATACATTTTCTTGAGAGAGTACATAACATTGGTGTTCTTACATTCTTTTTAAGCCACTAACTCGCAAAGGCTTTCGGGCATTTCTAGATCTGCCCAAAACCATCCCAGGAACATCAACAAAATTTCGGAGACTTGAGGCAAAGTGAAATTCGCACCAGTTACTTCATCTATTAACATTCTATTGCCCCCTCCCCGCTCAGCTCGTTGATGCTGTGAGGGGGGCTTAGTGGGCGGCTGCCGGAGTATGATGCTCCTTGGGACAGTCCTCTGTCCCCTTTTATAGCCTTGTGCTCCTGCTGCCGTCCTCTCCAATTGTGCTGAGCGCCTTTTCCTTCTGTTTCGTTTTTCTCCCCCCCCCCTCCCCTCTTCTCCTATCTGCTTGCCGTTTCCTGCCGACCTTTTGCTTGTTTTGGTTTTTCCTTTGGACTTCTTCTATTCTGACGCCCGGATGCTTGAGGAGGCATACTCTTGCACCCGTAGAACTGTAGTACCCAAAGTAGAGAGCGAGGGGAACCTTTTATTGTCAATCCCCCTTTCGTCACTGAACCCGATCTCGACGGACTGTCGATTCTTAAAGTGGCGTTTGTGGGGCGTATACTCACGACGCACCCCTAGGGGGCCCCGGCATGATCGGCGATAGCTTCTTGTTGGGTGTCCTGCCTCTAATTGTGGCTCCGTGGTGGATGTGGGGGCACATTCGTGAATGAATATTTTTTCTCGTAGCGATGATGTTTACTGGTTCTACTGTTTCTCCTTTACCTTCTCAGGCTCGTGGGGTGGGCGACCAAGCCCCCGAGTCGGTCCGTGTTGGAAGACCGGGCTCTGTAGCCTCCGCTGCATTGGGCCCCGACCTTGCTCCTCCTTCGGCCTGTCTGACTCCTTCCCTCGGCTCCCCTCCCTCCTCTGTGGCTGGGTCGAGCCCCAAGCCCTCAGTGGTGACTACCTCGTCCCCTGGTGCAGCTAAGTCTCTAGTTGTGACTACTGCGCCTTTTAACCTCTCGATCTCTCTCTAGGGGTTCTCAACGCCGTTCTCGTCACGGCCGCCCTCGCTCGATTCCTTCCCGTTCTGATACCTATCAAGCCTTGTTTGGTCCCGCTTCGTGGGTCAAATATTTTGATCTCCTCCCTCTTGATTCTGCGCCTCCTGACAATTTCTCCCTCCATCGACATCTCGTTGATTCCGTGGATGCCTCTGTTACCTTCAACCCCACTCGTCTCGGTACACGTGTCGTTGCTGCTCCTTCTCAGGATGCTGCTTCCCGCTTGGCTGCCTTATCCTGCCTTGGCGAGACCCCTGTTCAGGTCTCGAAGAATGCTCAGTTGAATGCCAGTGTTGGCACTATTCTGCTCCCGCCCCATGTTGCGACCGGTGTTCGGGACCTGCGCGACTGCCACGACGATATTCGACATATCCTCGCTGCCCAGGGCCATTCTATTCTCCAGGTGGACACGTTTACTCGCCCCCCTCGTGGTCGTCGCCGCCAACTCCTCCGGGTTGTGAAGATTACCTTTAATGGTCGGACCCTTCCATCCTCTGTCATTCTTGCTGGTGCCAGGTGCTCTGTCCAGGAGTACATTCCTTCTCCTCGGCTCTGCAACAAGTGCTGGAGGTTTGGGCATGGTGCCCTCCGCTGCTCCGGGACTGTCTCTCTCTGTCCTTTGTGTGGTGGCGAAGGTCACTCTAAGTCGGAGTGCACTTCTCCCCAGGCTCGTTGCCTCAACTGCGGTGAGGCCCATCCTGCCTTCTCCCGTGCGTGTGTCCATTACAAGCTTGAGGCAGCCGTCCTCAACCTGAAGCACCGGGAGCGTTTATATTTTCCTGAGGCGAGGCGCCAGGTTCACCGGCTCCGGCCTTATGCTAATGTCTCTTATGCTCGCATATTGCGTTCTTCCTCTCCTCGTCCTTCCCACCTTCCTCAGACTCACAACCGTTTCCGGGCCTTGGACCCTGATACGCCCACTGCCTCATCCTCTGTTCCTTTGGGTTTTGTCCCGAAGGATCCTCCTCCTGGTCCTCTGTCTGAGGTTCCCCTTCTTTCTACCCGGTCTGTCGTGTCTCCTGTGTCTTCTTCCTCGTCTCCCTCCGATCCTCCTTCCCATCCTTCCCCTCCATCTCTTGACTCTCCCCACCGCCTGTCGATGCAGGCGGATGTCCATCGCTCTTCAAGCGGCCATCATGTGTGCTCTCGTTCAGCTTCTCCTGTTGAGACGCTAGAATCCGTTGCCCAGTACATGGTTGCTGGGACACCTGTCTCTTTAAGTCAGAAGCATAAGCCTGGCTCCTCTCCTTCCTCCTCCCCGGCGGGTAAGAAGGTTTCGCTTTCTTCCTCGGCCCCTACTTTTTCCTCTCTCGCTCCTTCCCCTCCCTTTTCGGTGGTTGCGCCCCCCTGTTCCTGCTATGGAGGTTTCTTTAGCCCCCGCTTCCCTCTCGGTTGCTGCCCTTGCTGAGGTGCGCTCCCCTCTTTCTACTCCCCCTCTTCCTGCTGCTATCGTTGACTGCTCCCCTCCGTTGTCTCCTCCTCTTCCTCCTCCGGACCCCGCCCGCCCACCTCTGGTCTGTTCTCCCGCTTCCTTCCCTCTGTCTTTGCTCAGTTTACCCATGCCCCCTAACCCTAACTTTGCTGACCCTGATCCCGACCCTGATATTCTTTGACGTGTTATGTTGCTCTTTCGCCTTTGTTTCTTCCTTGTTCTCTGTTGTTGTCTTTTCTCTTCTCGTCGATGTCTATATTCTTCAATGGAACGTTCCAGGTTATTACGCCATGTTCCTCGAACTCCAACTTCTGATTTCACGGGTTTCGCCCCTTTGTGTCTGTCTCCAGGAGCCGATGGTTGGAGCTCGTCCTGGTCGTTTTCGTGGCTATTCCTTTCTCTCTCCCCCCCCCCCCCAGCTGTTGCTGGGGCATTCTTCTGCTCTCTTGATTCCCAAATTTTGTAACTAGCTCATCAAGATTGTAACTTGTTTATCTAAATGAATTGTGCGGTTCAGTCCCTGAGCCCATTATGCGCCTCTGTAACCCTTTCCACTACCGCCCACAAGATGGGTATGGGGTGCATAACAAATGAACTAAACTAAAACTGATGGAGTGCGAAAAGATACGTGAATTTAGAGACAATTCTATAACCAATGTTCCAGCGATGTGTAAATATTTAATTCAAAATGATCTGCTACCAGAAATTTTAGCCAAATATCCCCAGTTTGCTAACTGTACGTAGTAACTGAGTGATTGTAACCCATCCACCGCTGCCCACTGATGACTTTTTGACTTATTTTTTAACTTACTCTTCACTAGTCATTTACTGAACTTAATTAATTGAGTGCATTAATATTTCTTCAGGTCTTATTAATTATACAGTCATAACTGAACTATTTATAGTTAATAATCATTAACTTAAATTTGCCTATGTTTATTATTCAACTTTTTCTTTGATTTCATTCAATACCTAGTTTGCCTAGCCTCGCCATACTCCCCTACTCCATTGTACCCCTGGCTTTGCCTGTATCTCAAATTGCAAATTGTTACCTACAGTGTACCTGAGAGTACTTGTAAGCAATCTACCTCAATTTTTCTTTTTTTGCTCAATTTGTTTTTGTATTGTATAGTCTTGTTTATATCTTTGTTTTGTATTTCTATATCTTTTGTTTTGTATAGTCCATGTTTATATGTTTTTTCTTTGATTTCATTTATTACCTAGGTTGCCTAGCCTCGCCATACTCCCTTACTCCATTGTACCCCTGTAAGCCCCTTGTAAGCTACCTCATTTTTTTCTTTGTTGTTCATTTTGTGTTTGTTATGTATAGTATTGTTTATATATTTTTCCCCCTTTTATAGCTTAATTCTACTTTGTAATTTGCCTTTCTTGCCTTGTTTTCCTGCAACCAGCTTTTTTATGCAGACAAGTATAGACCCAGAACTAAACCTCTTATGCACTATCTATGACAATCATCACTTTAATGATCAAAATTGCAGATATTTTGCAGCACATGATGTAAACAATGTATTAACTCATAATCACAATATCTCTGTAATCAACTTGAACGTTAGATCCCTAGGTAAACACTTTGATGATGTTAGTGCCTTGATGAAACTATTGACAACAAATTCTCTTTTATTATACTTACTGAAACATGGTTGAAAGAGGATACTACTCAACTCTTTAACATGCCTAACTACTCGGCAATTCACAACTGTCGTCAACTTCAGAGAGGTGGTGGCACTGCTCTTTACTACCACCAAGAACTAACAAGCTTAAAAGTAATTAGAACTATAGAGACTGCTGTGGGGAGTATATCTTCGCCAGCTTCAGAGTCAAGGGTGCCGAGTCTGTCCTGTCTGTGGGTGCAGTCTATAGAATTCCTAACACTGATGTGTCCGAATTCAACTCAAACCTTAGAAATCTAATACTCGATAACAGACTGAACAAAAACCATCTAATTATCGCAGGGGACTTTAATACTGACCTCTGCGAGCCTGAACACCCTACTGCTGTTAGCTTCCTCAACTGTATGAATTCCTGCTTCCTCATACCCTTAATCACTAGACCTACTAGAATCATGATAGTACTGCCACGACTCTAGATCACATCTGGACAAGAACACTGTTTTTCCCAAAAACGGTGGGTTTTCTGAGTGGAAGAGAAAACGTATGTCTGGAAGCCGACTTTAACCGCCCCAAGCTGAGCGTGCAACGAGCCGAGGTTATATAAACCCGGACGCAGACTGCGTGGCCCCTCTTTCCGACAAGCCAGCAGCTGCTCTCTTACAAAACGCTGCTCACTGCTGCTCAGCGAGTCGTAAACACAGAAGTTTAGCCTGCTCAACTGTTCCCCCAGCATGGACCCTACACCAGTTCCTATCGACAACGACTCGGAGCGACCCGTCAGGGGCGTCCTGCCCTTCTCAACATTTAAGGTACAGTGTTTGTGTTGTTGGCGCGCCGGACCAGTGTTTGTGTTGTTGGCGCGCCGGACCAGTGTTTGTGTTGTTGGCGCGCCGGACCAGTGTTTGTGTCTGTGTTGGCGCGCGCGCCCCTGAAGCACGCCTGTTGGTTCAGCCTTGGTGACCAAATGCAGGTGCAGTGGACCTAGAGGGGGAAGTGACCCTCGGTGTTATGGGGCACTGGTTTTTCTCCAGTAGGTGGCTGTTATTTGAAGCACAATCGGGAGGAGGCCTGTCCACCACCCCACCTCCCCCAACTGCTCAGCCCTGTACCTTAAGCTCCCTCACCCAGTCGACGTGAGGTCTGCTGCTTGGGCGACTTCTGTTGTCCCGTTAATTATTATTTATGTTCTTTATATCAGTGCTTCTTTACAGTCTGACTGTTAGTCATGGCGTGCTTCCTCACGCTACAATATTTACTGTAATTTTACCTTTGCTTTCGCCCCATGCCTATGTTTATATATTGGGTAGTGCTGTTATTGTTGTTCCAGGACATTTAATGTTCAAGCCAGCTCCTATTTAGTGCTGTTGCTTTACCCTCCTCTAAACACTGGCTACATAAAATTTTATATTATTGTCTTTCAGTTACAATGTGTTATGCCTCACAATTTATTTATCCGCAATTTATTTATCTTGGACCCGTGATGCGGGTCCAAGCCTATTGCTGTTACCTTCCTTGTGCTTGCAACTACGATTTGTTTCTCTCTGCAATTTATTATTACAATTTATGCATTGCCCCCGTGCATGTTTTATTAACTTATTAAAACTCTGGCTTCTTGTATTGAGTTATTTATTAAGTAAAGTAACCTAGGTTGTGCTAGTTCCTGAGTTACAAGCCTCATGCCTTTGACTTTAAGATTATCTTGGTATTGCGTACCATTAATTTACCTCAATTTATTACTGCAATTTATGCGGGTCAAGCTGCACGTTATTTACTCTTACTGGTTTTGCAATTGTGATTGTTTAACTATTGTTTGCCATTAAGTTATCAAGTAACTCAGCTAGGCTGTGAGAGGCGCGGAGTACGGCCCCCCACCCCCCTTGCCTCTTGCTTTAAGATTACTGGCCCTGCATTTACGTTTAGTTACATCAGCTAACTATTCCCGCAAATTATGCAGCGTCTTGCTGCATGTGTATTTATTTATTACTGGTTTACAATTAAGTTTGTTTATCATTTTGCTTATCGCTTTTAAGTTATTAGGTAAAGTCAGCTAGGTTAGGCTAGCTGCTGTGTCACAGGCCTCCGGCCCCTAGCTTTAAGTTTTCATGGACTTGTATTTTCCATAAGTTTCCTTAATTTATTCTGAATTTTATGCAGTGTCAAGCTGCATGTTTTCTTTTGCTGGTTTTACATTTAGGTTTGTTTTAACTTTTGCTTAATGCCTATAAGTTATTAGGTAAAGTCAGCTAGGTTAGGCTAGCTGCTGTGTCACAAGCCTCTGGCCCCTAGCCTTAAATTTTCATGGACTAGTATTTTCCATAAGTTTCCTTAATTTATTAATAAATTTTATGCAGTGTCAAGCTGCATGTTTCTTTGCTGGTTTTACATTTGTTTGTTTAACTTCTGCTTTGCCTTTAAGTGCCTTTAAGTTATTATGTAAAGTCAGCCAGGATGTGATAGTTGCAGGGATCGGGCCCTTGCCTCTTGCTTTAAGTTTATTCTGGCCCTGCATTTACGTTTAGTTTCCTCTGCAAAATTTCCTGCATTTTACATCGCTCTTGCTGCATGTTTTTACTTTACTGGTTTACAATTGTGTTTGTTTAACTTATGCTTCACCTTTAAGTTAAGTAAAGTTAGCTAGGATGTGCTAGATTCTGTCTTCGGGCCTCATGCCTGTGGCGAGTAGATTATCCCAATAATATACTCGCTCCAAATGCATTGTTAATATTCCTGTCAACCTTTGGAGATGAATGAGGTGAGGCGTTGCCCGGGCAACACGGTGAGGTGTTGCCCGAGCATATAAGCAGCAGAATAGCAAACATTAACTAGTCTACTTTCAAGTGTGGTCTAGAGCAGACACTTGCGAGATACTGTCCCGACGCTCAGTGCGCTCAACTCACACCAAAGTATCACCTGTGTACTTCTGCATATTCGACCAAATATATATATAGTATCTTAGTGTCTGTGTTTATTTGGCACCATACTTTACGTAACAATAGAACCGTTACATGCCTCTCCCTTTAAGTTTATCTTGGACTCGTATTATGATTAGTTCCTTCAGCAATTTATTGCTCAAGGGGCACTTGTTCTAGCATGCTAAGCATTTGCTGTATCTTTGGGGGTGCTCTGCCGGAACCCCCAAAGTGATAAGCTTGCAGATAGCTAAGAAATATTTCCATGAATTGTAATTAGTGTAATTAAATTAATGCAACTTTCATTTACTACCTATGGATGTAGTTATTAATTGTAATTGATTTCTACTTTATCATTAACTATTATTCATTATAATTATTCCTTAATACTTTATTGTTATGCACTAGTCAATAATTATTTATCATTCATCCTAATTAGCTATTTGATTCATTAAAAATAATTGCTTATCATTATACTATTTGTTATTATTATTATTTATTATATAATAATAATTAATTTATTATTTATTAATTTATTATAAATTAATTTATTATTTACCATTATAAAATAAACAAGTCCCCAATCTGAGCACGTTTTCTTCCAACCTCAGAAAAAACATAACCTCTCCGCTTACTTCAGGTATAATCACCGATAGCACTACAGACCATTACCCCACATTTCTCTTAACTAATATTAGCAAACCACCTCTAGAGTCAAGGGAGTTAAGTTTTAGGCTGCACAATGAAACTGCTATAGACAATTTTATAACTGCTGCTGATAATATCAACTGGGAGTCCGAGTTAGGTAACATAGGGGACATCAACCTAGCAGTGCAATCTTTTCTTCAAAAAACTCTTAGCCTTTATAACACCCACCTTGAGGTTTTTCCGGGGCTTAGCGTCTCTGCGGCCCGGTCGTCGACCAGGCCTGCTGGTTGCTGGACTGATCAACCAGGCTGTTGGACGCGGCTGCTCGCAGCCTGACGTATGAGCCACAGCCTGGTTGATCAGGTATACTTTGGAGGTGCTTATCCAGTTCTCTCTTGAACACTGTGAGAGGATTGCCAGTTATGCCCCTTATGTGTAGCGGAAGCGAGTTGAACAGTCTCTGGCCTCTGATGTTGATAGAGTTCTCTCTCAGAGTACCTGTTGCACCTCCGCTTTTCAACGGGGGTATTCTGCACATCCTGCCATGTCTTCTGGTCTCATGTGATGTTATTTCTGTGTGCAGGTATGGGACCAGCCCCCTCTAATATTTTCCACGTGTAAATTATTATGTATCTCTCCCGCCTGCGCTCAAGGGAGTACAGATTTAGGCTCTTTAGTCGTCCCAATAGTTTAGGTGTTTTACTGAGTGGATTTTAGCAGTAAAGTCTGTGGGTGCAGTCCTAACACTGATGTGCCCGAATTCAACTCAAACCTTAGAAATCTAATACTTGATAACAGACTGAACAAAAACCATCTAATTATCGCAGGGGACTTTAATATTGACCTCTGCGAGCCTGAACACCCTACTGCTGTTAGCTTCCTCAACTGTATGAATTCCTGCTTCCTCATACCCTTAATCACTAGACCTACTAGAATCACTGATAGCACTGCCACGACTCTAGATCACATCTGGACAAACATAACCTCTCCGCTTACTTCAGGTATAATCACCGATAGCACTACAGACCATTACCCCACATTTCTCTTAACTAACATTAGCAAACCACCTCTAGAGTAAAGAGAGTTAAGTTTTAGACTGCACAATGAAACTGCTATAGACAATTTTATAACTGCTGCTGATAATGTCAATTGGGAGTCTGAGTTAGGTAACATAGGACATCAACCTAGCAGTGCATTCTTTTCTTCAAAAAACTCTTAGCCTTTATAACACCCACTGTCCTATGCTTACAAAACAAGTCACAACCAAAAGGCTTAACAATCCCTGGCTTACAAAGGGAATACTTAAATCCATTAATAAAAAACATGACCTTGAGAAGAAGTATAGGTTAGGAATTGTCTCCAAAGAATTCTCAAAGAATTACTCATTATTGCTATCGAAGATAATTAGACGAGCCAAAACTAAATACTACGAAGATAAATTTACCCAAATAAAGAGCAACATTAAAAAAACTTGGAGCACAATTTCACAAATATTGGGATCAAAGAAGACTTTAAATAACAAACCAACACTCCTGTCCAATAACGATGGTCAACTTTCAGCCTCTGATTCTGCTATTGAGTTCAATAGGTTCTTCTCTTCCATTGGGTCATCCCTTGCAAATGATATTCCATCTTCCAGTACTGACGTTAAGGACTATCTTACAGGTAACTATCCAGTCTCTGTACCTAAAGCCTATTAATTCCACTGACGTCAATGAGATAATCCTTTCCCTTAAAACCAAGTCTAGTGCCCTTGAGGAGATACCAACTTTAATTTACAAAAAAGCCTCCAAATCTTTAGCCCCTGCTATTGCTTTGCTCTTCAACAAGTCACTTGAACTCCAAACCTTTTCAGATATTCTAAAAAAAGCGAGAGTAATGCCTGTCCACAAATGTGGTGATCTCACAGATGTTAACAACTACAGACCTATATCAATCCTGCCAAACTTGTCAAAAAATTTTGAAAAACTAATCTATAAGCAGCTTTACTCGTATCTAGCCAAACACAATATACTTAGCCCTTGCCAATATGGCTTCAGACCCAAAAAAAGCACTAACGATGCACTTATTAGTATGCTTAACTCGATTCATACAGCTCTTGATAAAAATGAGTTCCCTGTTGGGTTATTTGTGGACCTGCGAAAAGCTTTTGACACTGTCAACCACCAAAACCTTCTTCTTAAATTACATCATTATGGAGTCAGAGGACACTCCCTGCAATACCTCAAATCCTACCTTACTGACAGGCTCCAGTATGTTTCTGTGAATAATTCAATTTCTCCCACCCTACCCATCAACATTGGTGTTCCTTAGGGCAGCATACTTGGCCCTTTCCTCTTTCTCATCTACATTAATGATGTAGATGAGAACCTTCATTTCATTTACTTCCTTCATTTACTCCAGTCCTGACCCCCTTGCTCTAAATGCCACAGTAAATACTGAGCTAAATAAAGTCTATCTTTGGCTAACTGCCAACAAACTCACCCTTAACATTGACAAAACTTTCTATATTCTGTTTGGCAATAAATCCTCTAATCAAATAAATCTCAAAATAAACAATACCCAAATTTGTAACAAATTAGATGGCAAATTCCTTGGCATTCTCATTGACCACAAGCTGAATTTCCAGGGACACATTCTAAATATATCTAAAAAAGTTTCAAAAACTGTTGGCATTCTTTCTAAGATCAGATATTATGTACCCCGCCCTGCCCTGGTGACTCTCTATTACTCCCTTATCTATCCATATCTCAACTATGGTATTTGTGCTTGGGGCTCTACTACCCAAAATAATTTACGTCCTCTAATTACTCAACACAAAGCTGCTATTAGGATAATATCCAACTCTGGCCCCAGACATCACTCGGTATCCCTACTCAAATCTCTGAACATGTCAGACATTAAGTCACTGCACATTCTCTCATGTGTATTATACATATATAAAATGCTAAACTGTAATGCCAATCCTGACCTCAAAAGCTTCATAGAAGGTTGTAACAGAACCCATGAGCACCACACCAGAAATAAATACAGTTTTGATATTCCTAGAGTACGACTTAATCAAACTAGAAATGCTCTACAAATCAAGGGACCCAGATTGTGGAATGACCTTCCCAACCATGTTAAAGACTGTACCTCTCTCAACCAGTTTAAGATAAAAACGAAGCTATACCTAATAAATTCCCTGTAACCTACCTTACCCCTCTATTGTCAACCAATGTCTGTTTTTTTAATGAGCGCTGTTTGTCGACAGAATTGTATTTGTGCTGTTTTTTCAGCTATGTTTTCATTCCATGTTTTCATTTTATTCTTTATGCTCAATTAGTATTAAGCTTTAGTCATTTAAGTTTTTCATGCCCGAAACGCTTTGCGTAATAGTGGCTTTAGGCATTGTATGTACTAGCCCTATCTATAAATCCATCACTCTTTGTAAAATCTCTTGTATGTATGTACCTTACCTAAATAAACATTTGATTTCATTTGATTTGAAATTACGGCAATATTAAATACAAATATGCAGCAAGGTCTCATGGGTTATGTGTAGCTGCAGCCACATGTTTGTGTCTGTACCAGTTGTGGAATTTAACATCCACAAGTAATGGCCCCTGCTTTACCTGTAAAGTGGGAGGGGGTTTCTGATAAGGGAGAAAAACATTTGCGCAGCGCTTCCGGCGGGTGCTGCGCGCGCAGTGTGGGGTGGAGCACTTAAGGGTATGTATGAGGTGCCTCTCCCTCACTTTCACTGCAGCTCCAGTCCACTTTGCATCGAAACGCCCGCCCTCCTTCCTTAACTGCCTAGTCAACTTTTCTCAGTTCTGTGCTACCCCTTGGTCATTCTCTCTTATTCCCTATTTCAGGGGGTACTTTGCCGGATCCCCAAGTGTAGCAATCGCTGCCCGCAGCTAGTTTCCATATGTCAAGAGCACCCTTGTAGTTTCAACTTATTGTTGCAAACTTTACACGCAATCTAGGCACTAGCAAGCTCTACCATTAACCCGGGAAATCTTATATATCTTTTCTCCTTGGCGGCTAGGCCTAATGGTCTGTGTTATTTTCCTCCTATTTAACAACAGGCACTTCCCAGTCTCTATGTACCATTCCCCGCACTTGTTATTTACTGTATTAACTCACCTAGGTCCACCTAGGCATTTATCCTATCTTGTTACTTGGCTCTATGCATACTCTTATTAATTGTTCCACTGTTTATTACCTTGATAGATTTACTTATCTGTCTGACTGTATATACTCAACTATGTTATTACCACTTGTCATGTACTTTTAATTATAGCCAATAAACATAATGTGTGTTCTGCAGCTTATTACACTATCAGGGAACTTGGCTTTATGCACCCGTTATAAATGTTGACACGGATTATTCTCGTTAGATTTATGCAGGCGATGAGTCATAATAACGTGGCTAAAGTATTAGATTTATTTAGATTTACTTTAAGTCTCAACTATCTTATAATATTTGTCTTGTACTTTAATTATAGCAATAAGCATATTTTGTGTTCTGCAGCTTTGCATTATCTGGCTAACTGGTACTATGCATCTGTTATAATGTGCTACTGTTTATTCTCATTAGATTCACTTTTGCTGTACCGCTGTATCTATCCAGCTATGTTATAGACTTTGTCTTATAGTCTCTTTGACATTGATCATATTGTGTTACTGCACTTATCTCTACACTACTATTTAATAAACAAGTCCCCCCATACTGGCTTGCGTTTTTCTCCCCCGATCAGAAACATGGCATCCTATCAACCTGTCCTCTTAAAAATAACGTCACTTTTGGCTCGTATGCGCGCTATGGCCAAATTTGGACGTAATTTGAAATGAAATCGACTCCCAAAAGTGACGTACTGTTCCGTTTTCTGTTTGAGGCATCCGGCCTCCTCGGACACGCCAGTTCAAGAAACTTTCAATTCACGTTTTTCATAACATTTTGAAACTTTATGAGAATTTCTTGCCCACCTAACCCATCAGAGGATCCTTAACTTACTGTTGTTGAAAAAAAAATCCCAAATTTATTTTAAATTTTTTTCATTTTCAAATTACGTTCACTTTTGGCCATACTGTACTGGCAAAAGGCCAAAAGCGACGTTAATTTTAAGAGGCCAGATTGATTCTATCGCATTTTAATAATGTGTATTATACACCTAACACATACACCTTATTGTATATATATAGTACACCTAACAAATGCACTTTACTGTGTCCTATACACTTAACATGGACACCTTATTTTATATGTACAGTACACCTAACAAATGCACTTTAAGGTGTATTGTACAATTAGCATGTACACCTTGTTGTATACGCACAGAACTCCTAACAAATGCATTTTACTATGCATGTTTACTTAACGGAATGCTCTACCATGTATGTACACCTCAAGTAAATCTTACTATATATATACACACCTTACAAGTACACCTTTTACAAGAACATCTTACAAGTACAGGTTACAAGAATTTTACAAGTGCACCTTATAAGTATACATTTTACAAGTACACCTTACAAGTGCACTTTACAAGTACACTTTACAAGTACACTTTACAAGTACACTTTACAAATACACCTTACAAATACACCTTACAAGTACATGGTTAACATGGACCTAAAAAGCACCTTACTGTATACCACCTCTCTTGACTTAACATTTAAATGCAGCTCTCAAATAAAAATAATATATGTTGCCAACACTCTGAATGGATTAGAGAAAAGTGCATTGATCATTATAATACAAGGACAAATACAGTGTCTAATGAATGCAGCAGATAACTCTTTAGTTCTAAAGTAGGTCAAACAAATAGCAAAATCAACACAAATATATATATTTCATGCAAAAGCATGTTGCACTAACAATTACAAGATTCTAAATATATGATCTCTCATCAACAGTAACTACCTAAGAGCAATACAGGAATTTGATCCAGGCCACTTCTTTAAAAGGTCAGATGTAACACAAACAAGGAACAAAAGTTTTATGCTCAACAAACCACAATGTAGGACAGAAAACAGGAGATGCTTTTTCCATCCAAAATGTTATAAACTGGCAGTACTATCTGCTGAAGATGAATATGCCAAAACACTGTAATTACCTAAGTGTAATTACCTAAGTGTAGTTACAGGATGAGAGCTACGCTCGTGGTGTCCCGTCTTCCCAGCACTCTTTGTCACATAATGCTTTGAAACTGTGTGCAATTACAAATGCAGCTCGATAAAATCATTAGGGACAAATGGGGGGAACCTTTGACAAGCTGCTGACTCTGTCCTCATCATAGCCAATAGTGTGTGGCCCTTAGGTTAATTTGGGAAAATTAACTAGTATGCTTGTGTGCCATTATTGGAGACAAAATTTGTTGGGTTTATAAAGGCCTGCCTTGTCAAATGAGAGGCTGTTTGCAGAGTAACCTAACCAGTTACTGGCCAGATTCAATGGGCTTAACCTAACTTGCCGACATCATGTTTAGGGTAGTGAGCCATTTTGTAATGCAGAATAAAATGTGCATCATCCACTGTCCAATGCTGTGACTGTTTTATATATACAGTGGTACCTCCATTTACGAATTTATTCCATTCCCAGAGATGGGTCGTAACTCAAAATGAATTTTCCCATAAGAAATAATGTAAACTGAATTAATCCATTCCACACTCCCAAAAATATTAACTTCAAAATACATTTCATACATAACACACACACATATTTTGTACTATAGTATGTACAAGTTATATCTTACCTTTGTTGATGACTTGGTGTATGGAAGACGGTGAAGAAGGGGGAGGGGAGGGATGGGAGGGGAGGAGAGGTGTTACTGTTTGGAAAGAAAGTCCCCTTCCATTATAACATCAGGCAGTGATGACTTCTCTGGGGAGCTCACTCACTCTTATGTTTTGCCTGCATACCACTAGGACCTGATTATGGCTCAATGTTTGCTTGTCTTACTAAGAATCTGTCTAAAGACACTTGTTTTTCCCTATTTTTTAACACTTGTCTGTAGTGAGACATCATAGTCATTCAACTAGCTAAACACAGATGCCGAAGAAATATAAGAAAACTCACTTTCGCAAGCAGAGTGGTAGACGGTTGGAACAAGTTAGGTGAGAAGGTGGTGGAGGCCAAGACAATCAGTAGTAAGTAATTATCAAAAGAAGGCACCAAACCGGGAAGACTATGTAGCACCATCAAATGCGCAGAATAATCAGAGGGCGCTAAATATCACCAAGGATGCCAATACGAGAACAAAAACGCATAAGGCGAACGATATCAAAAGTATCCGAGTCACCAAGAATTCTATTGAGGGACAGGTGACCATGAGGGGCGGTCGGAAAGCAAGACACACGCTCGTCCTGGAAGTCAGGACATTCAAGAAGGACATGCACGACCGTAAGAGGGACAATGCAATTAGGACAATAAGGAGCAGGGCGGCGCTCCATCAAGTGACCATGGGTTAAGCGAGTATGGCCAATACGCAACCTCGCCAGAGCTGATTCCCATCGCCGGTTACGGTGGTAGGAGGACGACCACGAGGAAACACAACATTTAAGAGTACGTAGTTTGCTACCAGTAACAGACGACCAAGAAGCCTACCAACAGGTAAGGACGGAGGAATGGATAACCGGGTAAAAGTCGGAATATGGAATACCTTTACGAGAGATGGGACAAGAGCGGACAGCTTCCTTGGCGGCAGCATCTGCACGCTCATTTAAAGACACACACCAATATGGCTGGGAACCCAACAAAACTCAACTGACTTAAATTTATTGTGAACAAGAAACAGCTAATGCTGGATCTCGACAACTACTGGATGAACCAGATTAAAGGACCCGAGAGCCATGAGGGCACTACGAGAGTCAACAACAACTACAAAGGAAGACTGACAACGAAAAAGCAGGAGACGAAGAGCATAGAGAATAGCATAAAGCTCCGCTGTAAAGATGCTAGTCTCCGGAGGTAAGCGACACATATAAGTGCGATCAGGAAAAACAACAGAGTAGCCAACACCACAGACTTAGACCCATCGGTGAAGACAGAAATGGAGCGGGAGTGAGAAGAAAAGTGCTCAAGGAAAAGGTGTTGTAGAACCGTAGGAGGGGTAAAAGCTTTAGTGATACGGATCAAGGATGTACAAACCCGCGGAAGAGGGACTCTTCCGCGGAACATGAACAGGAACCGCAGGAGGGGTAAAAGTTAAAGCACGACAGAGGCGAGAGGAAGGATATTGTAAGGACCGCGCAAGATAGCGAAGACAATAGCGATCATGGCGGGCCTGGAGAGACAGGAAGCCAGTGTCAACATACAAGCTAAGGACGGGAGTCGAACGAAAGGCACCAGAACTGAGGCACAACCCAGTATGGTGCAAAGCATCAAGATGGCAAAGAGTAGAAGGAGAAGCAGACGAGTAAGCAGGGCAACCATAATCGAGCCTAGACAGGACGAGAGAGGAATGTAAAGCAAGGAGAGTGCGCCTATCTGCCCCCCAAGACATATGGAACGAGACCCGAAGGAGGGTAAGGGCCTTAGAGCACTCAACACGGAGGTAAGAGATATGGGAAGACCAAGACAAACGAGTGTCAAGGAATAACCCCAAAAGCTTCGCGGAATCTTTCTACTCAACGGGATGACCATAAAGTGACAAAGAGGGACGAAGAACGACCCGTTTCCGAGTAAAAGTCATGGCACAAGTCTTAGAAGTAGAGAACTTGAAGCCATGATCGGTGGCCCACGACGACACTGCATCAATTGCAAGTTGAAGCCGGCGCTGAAGGAGAGGCGAATCATCACCCTGACAGCAAAGGGTAAGATCATCGACATAGAGCGTGGAGAAGACACCTGAAGGAAGAGAGGAAAGAAGACCATTGAGGGCAACCAGAAAAATAGTGCTCAGAACACTACCCTGGGGCACACCTTCGTATTGCTGAAAAGAGGCAGAGAGAGCGGTACCAAGGCGCACCCGAAAGGAACGACGAGAGAGGAAGCTGCGGAGAAAGAGAGGGAGATGACCACGAAGGCCAAAAGAATGAAGTTGAGATAGAATATGATATCGCCAAGTGGTGTCGTAAGCCTTTTCCAGGTCAAAAAGGACAGCAACAACGGAGGTCTTCGCAGCAAAAGCAGTACAAATATAGACCTCCAAGTTCACCAGGACATCTGTCGTGCTGCGGCACTTGTGGAAACCAAATTGAGAAGGGGAGAGGAGGTGATGGTGTTCCAGGAACCACATCAGACGAACGTTAACCATACATTCAAAGAGTTTGCAGACACAACTTGTGAGGGCAATAGGGCGAGGGCAAGTCCTTAGGGGAAGTACCCAGAGACCCCGGTTTGCGAACAGGGAGGACAACGGCATCGAGCCAGTCCTCAGGGACTGACGACGACTCCCAGATCCGAATATACAGACTCAGTAAATATTGAGACATGCACGGAGGGAGATGGCGAAGCATCTCATAAAGAATACCATCTGAGCCCGCCGCCGTAGAACCACAGAGGGCCAGGGCAGAACAAAGTTCAGAGAGAGAGAGGGGATCATTATAGGGAAGCTGAAGACGAGTGCAGAAATCTAAAGGACGAGACTCAAGGACAGGTTTACGAAGAAGGAAAGATTGGGGAAGATGAAGACCAGAGCTAACAGAAGAAAAGTGGAAACCCAGTTCGGAAGCGACCTGCAACGGGTCCGCCACAAGAGTACCACGGAGGTGAAGGACCGGTGAAAAATCGGGAACGAACTTACCTGCTATCTTGCGGATACGCTTCCAGATCTGTGGCAGAGGAGTTTCGGACGTAATTGTTGAGACATAAGATGCCCAACATTCACGCTTAGCCGTACGGATGGCCCTATGGGCCACCGCACTTGCTTTCTGAAAGAAAAGAAAAGAATCGGCTGTCTGCCGACGGCGGTGCCTCTTCCAGGCTGCATGCTTACAGCGGACAGCCTGAGCACAATCCGCATTCCACCAGGGAACACACTTCCACGGACCCCGAGAGGAAGAGCGAGGAATAGAGCGGAGGGCAGCATTGAAGACAGTGTCATGAAAAAGGAGGAAAGCGCGAGGGAGAGGCAGAAGAGAGAGGTCAGAGAGAGCAGCACTGAGGGTAAATAGGTTCCAGTCCGCCTTAGCAAACTGCCACCTAGGAAAGGAGAGGGATGGGCGAAAAGAGAAAAAATAAACAAGGATGGGGAAATGGTCACAGCATGGAGGTCATCAAGAACCTGCCACGTGAAATCTAAGTAAAGAGAAGAACAGCAGAGAGAAAGATCAAGACAGGAAAGGGTGCGAGTCCGAGAGTCCAAGTGAGTGGGCTCACCAGAATTCAGAAGAGACAGGGAAGAAGAGAGGAGAAACGGCTCAAGAAGGTGGCCTCAGGTATTCGTCAGAACATCACCCCAAAGAGAATGACGACAATTGAAGTCACCCAGCAGGAGCACAGGCTCCGTCAAGGAGTCCAGGAGGTGTTTCAAATCAGGAAGAGAGAGCGGGACACTCGGGGGGGAGATAAATGGAACAAACTGTGTACCATTTCCCCACAAAGATACGAGCAGCAGAACAATGGAGAGGCGAAGGAAAAATTAAAGGAACAAAGGGAACATCAGCGCGAATCAAGAGAGCAGAAGAATTAGGAGCCCCAGCAACGGCTGGGGGGGGAGGGGAGAGAACGGAATAGCCACGAAAACGACCAGGACGAGCACCAAGCATCGGCTCCTGGAGACAGACACAAAGGGGCGAAAACCGCGAAATCAGAAGTTGGAGTTCGAGGAACATGGCGTAATAACCTCGAACGTTCCATTGAAGAATAGACATCGACGAGAAGAGAAAGGACAACAACAGAAAACAAGGAAGAAACAAAGGCGAAAGAGCAACATAGCACGTTAAAGAATATCAGGGTCAGCAAAGTCAGGGTTAGGGGGCATGGGTAAACTGAGCACAGACGGAGGGAAGGAAGCAGGAGAACAGACCAGAGGTGGGCGGGCGGAGTCCAGAGGAGGAAGAGGAGGAGACAACAGAGGGGAGAAGTCAAGGACAGCAGCAGGAAGAGGGGGAGTAGAAAGAGGGGAGTGCACCACAGCGAGGGCAGCAACCAAGAGGGAAGCGGGGGCTAAAGAAACCTCCATAGCAGGAACAGGGGGCGCAACCACCGAAATGGGAGGGGAAGGAGCGAAAGAGGCAGAAGTAGGGGCCGAGGAAGAAAGCAAAACCTTCTTACCCGCCGGGGGAGGGGGAAGGAGAGGAGCCAGGCTTACGTTTCTGACGTAAAGAGACCGGTGTCCCAGCAACCACGTACTGGGCAACGGATTCCAGTGTCTCAACAGGAGAAGCTGAACGAGAGCACACACGACGGCCGTTAGGAGAGCGATGGACATCCGCCTGCACCGACAGGCGGCGGGGAGAGTCAATAGATGGAGGGGAAGAATGGGAAGGAGGATCGGAGGGAGACGAGGAAGAAGACACAGGAGACATGACAGACCGGGTAGAAAGAAGGTGAACCTCAGACAGAGGACCAGGAGGGGGATCCTTCGGGACAGAACTCAAAGGAACAGAGGAGGCAGTGGGCGTATCAGGGTCCAAGGCCCGGACACGGTTGTGAGTCTGAGGAAGGTGGGAAGGACGAGGAGAGGAAGAGCGCAACATGTGAGCATAAGAGATATTAGCATAAGGCGGGAGCCGGCGAACCTGGCGCCTCGCCTCAGGAAAAGATAAACGCTCCCGGTGCTTCAGGTTGATGACGGCTGTCTCAAGCTTGTAATGGACACACGCATGGGAGAAGGTAGGATGGGCCTCACCGCAGTTGAGGCAACGAGCCTGGGGAGAAGTGCACTCCGACTTAGAGTGACCTTCGCCACCACACAAAGGACAGAGAGAGACAGTCCCGGAGCAGCGGAGGGCACCATGCCCAAACCTCCAGCACTTGTTACAGAGCCAAGGAGAAGGAATATACTCCTGGACAGAGCACCTGGCACCAGCAAGAATGACAGAGGATGGAAGGGTCCGACCATCAAAGGTGATTTTCACAACTCGAAGGGGTTGACGGCGACGACCACGAGGGGGACGAGTAAACGAGTCTACCTGGAGGACAGAATGGCCTTGGGCATCAAGGACATGCCGAATGTCATCGTGGCAATCCTGCAGATTCCGAACACCGGTTGCAACATGGGGCGGGAGGAGAATAGTGCCAACACTGGCATTCAACCGAGTGTTCTTTGAGACCCGAACAGGGATCTCGTCAAGGCAGGATAAGGCAGCCAAGCGGGAAGCAGCATCCTGAGAAGGAGCAGCAACGACACGTGTACCGAGACGAGTGGGGTTGAAGGTAACAGACAAATCCACGGAATCTACAAGATGCCGATGGAGGGAGAAATCATCAGGAGGCGCAGAATCAAGAGGGAGGAGATCAAAGTATTTGGCCCACGAAGCAGGACCAAATAAGGCCTGATACGCATCAGTACAGGAAGGAAACGAGCGAGTGCGGCCGTGGCGCTGACGGCGTTGAGAACCCCCAGAGAGAGAGAGGGATCAAAAGGCGCAGTAGTCACAATGAGAGACTTAGCTACACCAGGGGACGAAGTGGTCACCACCGGGGGCTCTAGGCTCGACCCAACCACAGAGGAGGGAGGGGAGCTGGGGGAAGATTTCAGGACGGTCAAAGGAGGAGCAAGGTCGGGGCCCAATGCAGCGGGAGCTACAGAGCCTGGTCTTCCAATACAGGCCGACTTGGGGGCTTGGTCGCCCACCCCACGAGCCTGAGAGGGTACAACAGAAACAATCAACGACATAAAGACGAAGAGAAAGAAATTCATCCACGAATGTGCCCCTATACCCACCATGGAGCCACAATTAGAGGCAGGACACCCAACAGGAAGCTATTGCCGATCATGCCGGGGCTCCCTAGGGGTGCGTCGTGAGTATACGCCCAACAAACGCCACCTTAAGAACCGTCAATCCGTCGAGATCGAGTTCAGTGACGAAAGGGGGATTGACAATAAAAGGTTCCCCTCGCTCTCGACGTTGGGTACTACAGTTCTACGGGTGCAAGAGTATGCCTCCTCAAGCACCCGGGCGTCAAAATAGAAGAAGTCCAAAGGAAGAACCAAAACAAGCAAAAGGTCGGCAGGAAAAGACAAGCAGATAGGAGAAAAGGGGCGAGAAAAACGAAATAAAAGGAAAAGCGATCCGGCACAATTAGAGAAAACATCAGCAGGAGTGCAAGGCCACCAAAGGACAGAGGACAGTCCCACGGAGCATCACACTCCAGCAGCTGTCCACTAAGCCCCCCTCACGGCGCCAACGGGCCGGATGTGGAGGGGGGAGGTAAATGGAAAGGGTAAGCTTATGTAACGTCACGTTTGTTAGAAAGATTAGAACATTTGTGTATATACTGTGAAAGGGAAGAGTCCACAGCAACAAAGCCAGGACTCAAGTTCATGTTGGGTACATTGTGTATTAGAGCCGATTCAACAAGACGGCGTCTGTGTAGAGTAGAGGCAGGAAAGATTATTTTGGAGGAAGACCAATCAATGGGATGATTAGAATCCCTCACATAGCAGAAGAGAGCATTGTTAGTGTCTGCAGACTTAACACTTTTCTTGTGTTCTTTAAGTCTGTCATTCAGTGTACGGCCAGTTTCGCCAAAGTATTGGAGAGGACAAGACGAACAGGAAATAGAGTAGACACCAGCAGCGTTAGAAGCAGGAGGAGCAGTGTGAACTAGATTGCTACGAAGTGTGTTAGTTTGACGAAAGGCGAGCTTAATGTCAAGAGGACGAAAGGTATTGGTAAAAGTTTTGAGTTCAGATATGAAGGGAAGGCATAGTACAGTACTACTAGTGTTGGAAGCAGGTTTAGGATGAAAGAAATTTCGTTTAGCTTGAGAGTAGGCACAGTTGATGAAATGCAAAGGGTAACCAAGGCGAGAGAATGATTTGTAGATAAGGGCAATTTCAGAATCAAGAAAATGAGGATGCGTAGAGCGCGGAGGAAGAGAGAGACGAGGACACTTTACTTAACAGAAGGAGGATGGTAGGAAAAGAAGTGAATGTACATGCCACTATACATGGGTTTGCGGTAGACAGAGAAAGAGAACCCGGACACAGAGCTGTGAACGTGAACGTCAAGAAAAGGAAGGAGATAATTAGATTCCCACTCAACTTTGAAATGGATAAAAGGAGCCAGATTGTTAAGAGAGTTTTAGTTTAGTTCATTTATTATGCACCCCATACCCATCTTGTGGGCGGTAGTGGAAAGGGTTACAGAGGCACATAATGGGTTCAGGGACTGAACCCCACAATTCATTTAGCTAAGCAAGTTACAATCTTGATGAGTTAGTTACAAAATTCAATATAAGTCGTCACATCAACAATGGGTTCGAGATCGACCTCAAGTACAGGTTCTAAAATTACATTACAGTTCAGCGTTTTATATATGTATAATACACATGAGAGAATGTGCAATGACTTAATATCTAACATATTCAGAGATTTGAGTAGGGGTACCGAGTGATGTCTGGGGCTAGAGTTGGATATTGTCCTAATAGCAGCTTTGTGTTGAGTAATTAGAGGACGTAAATGATTTTGGGTAGTAGAACCCCAAGCACAAATACCATAGTTGAGATATGGATAGATGAGGGAGTAATAAAGAGTCACCAGGGCAGGGTGGGGTACATAATATCTGATCTTATTTATTTATTTATTTATGCATATACAAGAATGTACATAAGGAATGTGAGGATACAAATATGGTAATTACAGTCTTGTAAAGCCACTAGCACGCGCAGCGTTTCGGGCAGGTCCTTAATCTAAGAAAATTTTAAGGAGGTAAATACTTGCAAAATTTATAGACAAAAAAATGATAACAGTTACATGAAATGAAAAAAAGAAGATGAGAGAAAATTGTAGGTACAGTATATTAAAGCACATAGGTAGCTAAGATTGATTGCAATGACAGCTTGAATGGTAGTTGACAAAAATTGGTAGGCACAATACAGCAGAAACAATGTAAGATTGATTGCAATGACAGCTTGAATGGTAGTTGACAAAAATTGGTAGTCACAATACAGCATATGGCTAGCACATAAAAGAAGACAACAATGAACACAATGATAAGGTAGTTTGATATTACATAAAAATTAGGAGATTGGGTAACACTAGGTACAGAGCAAATTTAAAGCTCAGTGTTGGAAACTAAGAAGATGAAGTTAGGTACTTTTTGGTTTTGCTTTTAAATAAGGCAAACGTTTTACAGTTTTTCAATTCACTAGGGAGTGAGTTCCATAGACTAGGTCCCTTAATTTGCATAGAGTGTTTACACAGATTAAGTTTGACCCTGGGGATATCAAAGAGATATTTATTTCTGGTGTGGTGATAATGGGTCCTATTACATCTGTCCAGGGAGAGTTTCAGAGCATGGTTTGCATTTAAGAACAGGGTTTTGTAAATGTAGTTGACACAAGAGAATGTGAATCTTAGAAAGAATCTCACAAGAGAATCTTAGAAAGAATGCCAACAGTTTTTGAAACTTTTTTGATATATTTAGAATGTGTCCCTGGAAATTCAGCTTGTGGTCGATGAAAACGCCAAGGAATTTGCCATCTAATTTGTTACAAATTTGGGTATTGTTTATTTTGAGATTTATATGATTAGAGGATTTATTGCCAAGCAGAATATAAAACGTTTTGTCAATGTTAAGGGTGAGTTTGTTGGCAGTTAGCCAAAGATGGACTTTCTCTAGCTCAGTATTTACTGTGGCATTTAGAGCAAGGGGGTCAGGACTGGAGTAAATGAAGGTTGTGTCGTCAGCAAATAGAATTGGTTTGAGGTGTTGGGAGGCATTTGGAAGGTCATTAATGTAGATGAGAAAGAGGAGAGGGCCAAGTATGCTGCCCTGAGGAACACCAATGTTGATGGGTAGGGTGGGAGAAATTGTATTATTCACAGAAACATACTGGAGCCTGTCAGTAAGATAAGATTTGTGGTATTGCAGGGAGTGTCCTCTGACTCCATAATGGGGTAATTTAAGAATAAGGTTTTGGTGGTTGACAGTGTCAAAAGCCTTACGCAGGTCCACAAATAACCCAACAGGGAACTCCTTTTTATCAAGAGCTGCGTGAATCAAGTTAATCATACTAATAAGTGCATCGCAAGTGCTTTTTTTGGGTCTGAAGCCATATTGACAAGAGCTAAGTATATTGTGTTTGGCTAGAAAAGAGTAAAGCTGCTTGTAGATTAGTTTTTCTAATATTTTTGACAAGTTTGGCAGGATTGATATAGGTCTGTAGTTGTTAACATCTGTGTGATCACCACATTTGTGGACAAGGGTTACTCTTGCTTTTTTTAGAATGTCTGGAAAGGTTTGGAGTTCAAGTGACTTGTTGAAGAGCAATGCAATAGAAGGAGCTAAAGATCTGGAGGCTTTTTTTGTAAATTAAAGTTGGTATCTCCTCGAGGGCACTAGACTTGGTTTTAAGGGAAAGGATTATCTCATTGACATCACTTTCTATGAAGTCCTGAGAGTGACGAAGTTGGGCAGGAGAAAAGGTGCCAAGGTAAGGCGTCAGGGTTTTAGCGAGCCAGGAGGCAAGAGGATAGCTGACAGAGCTCAGTGAAGAAATGATAGGACGAAGAGGAACACCAGGTTTATGAGTCTTAGGAAGACCATAGAAATAAGGAAGAGAAGGGCAGATGACACGGAAATGTTTAATGAGATCAAAGTCAGGAGGACAAAGACTAGAGAGCTGACTTAGTTTGCGGTTAAAGGAAGTTTTGAGGCGATCCAAAGGGTTAGAAGTCAGAGGAGCATAAGTGCGAGAGTCAGAGAGCAAGACATCTGCTTTTCGGAGATAGTCCTCACGGTCAAGGACAACCACCGAATTGCCTTTGTCGAAAGGAAGGATAAGAATAGAGTTGTTAGATTTTAGGGAGGCAAGGGCAAGCTGGAAGCGACGAGGAAGGTGATGATTTTTAAAAAACAAACTGTCAAGAACGGGGATAAGGGCCCCTCTAAAGGCAGACAGGTCCGAAAGAGTACTAGAGTTAGAATTGACAAACCTGTCAAAGGAACTAATGAGATCAATGCCACAGCGTGGGCCAGGGGAAGTAGCAAAAGAAAGACCAAGACCAAGAAGTTCTTGCTGGTGCTTAGAAAGAGAGTAGGACGAAAGGTTGGTAACACAGAGAGAGAGTATTTGGCCCATGGACTGTTGGAGATCAGGCGTTGAAGTTTGTTGTGTAGTGTGAAGAGGAGACGTGAGCAGTGTCAAATGCAATAGGAAAAATAATATTGCATAGATCACTGGGAAGAGAAGAGGACAGAAAACGTTGATGTTGACGAACAAATAAAAAAACCTCGTCAACTTGCAAGGAGGTGACATGAATAAGTTCTTGAAGAAGAAGGCGGGCAAGAAAAGGAGAACCCGAAGTGTTGAACTGGAGAAAGTGAGATAAAGAAAGAGGGAGAACTTGCTCAGCAAGACAGTCTTTAAGAAACCTGAGCTGGTTCTTTCGACGCTTGGCGGCAAGAAAGGAAGATTCAAAGGCGCGAAAAGGCCGTTTAAAGGAAGGTAGAGTATCAAAGAAATTAAACAGAGTAAGACGTTTACGTGTGGTATCCATATGCAGGCGATGAGTCACAATAAACTGCAACCTGGCAACTAAGCTTCCTGGGGGCCATAAATTGTGAGCGACCACGCCGATCCCATCCATCCACAGATCCCAAGTACCAGCTATTGGGACTGGTAATGGCTCCAAAGAGCCTTCACTTTCGGGCTATTCATGCCCGTGCCCCCTTTTGGGTGGCTTAATCTTTATCAATCAATCACCCTCCTCATGGAGTGGTGGTCTAGCTTGGTAGTACCTAGTGTGTATGGTCACACCCTCCTCATGGTGTGGTGGTCTAGCTTGGTAGTACCAAGTGTGCAGGTTCACACCCTCCTCATGGTGTGGTGGTCTAGCTTGGTAGTACCAAGTGTGTAGGTTCACACCCTCCTCATGGTGTGGTGGTCTAGCTTGGTAGTACCAAGTGTGCAGGTTCACACCCTCCTCATGGTGTGGTGGTCTAGCTTGGTAGTACCAAGTGTGTAGGGTCACACCCTCCTCATGGTGTGGTGGTCTAGCTTGGCAGTACCAAGTGTGCAGGTTCACACCCTCCTCATGGTGTGGTGGTCTAGCTTGGTAGTACCAAGTGTGTAGGGTCACACCCTCCTCATGGTGTGGTGGTCTAGCTTGGTAGTACCAAGTGTGCAGGTTCACACCCTACTCTTTCCTTTTTAGAATTTTACATTATTATATTATTTTTATAATTATATACAAGTGTAATTTTGAGAAAGTAAATTTTAAGTTCGATCATTTTTGTTTTGTTTTTGCCAAAACTCGAATGATAAATTGTCCAAGAACTAAACTTTATTAAGCTCCAGTGTAGTGCTGCAAGCTAAGGTAACAATGTTGAATTGAGGTCCAGTGTAGTGCAGCAAGCTAAGGTAATTATGAGGAGTTGACGTAAAGTGTAGTGCAGCAAGCTAAGTTAATTATGAGGAGTTGAGGTCCAGTGTAGTGCAGCAAGCTAAGGTAATTATGAGCAGTTGAGGTCCAGTGTAGTGCAGCAAGCTAAGGTAATTATGAGGAGTTGAGGTCCAGTGTAGTGCAGCAAGCTAAGTTAATTATGAGGAGTTGAGGTCCAGTGTAGTGCAGCAGGCTAAGGTAATTATGAGAAATTGAGGTTCAGTGTAGTGCAGCAAACAGCAGCAGAGGGTGTAATAGTAGAAACAACAGTAGCCGGATCAGCATGAGAAGTAGCAGTTGGTAACAGGGTTGTTGATTTGTGGAACCAATTACCACGAAACGTAGTGGAGGTGGGGTCCCTCGATTGTTTCAAGCGTGGGTTCGACATGTATGAGTGGGATTGGGTGGTTATAAATAGGAGCTGCCACGTATGGGCCAATAGGCCTTCTGCAGCTACTTTTGTTCTTATGTTCTTAAATTGCAGGAGGAACAGCAGTAACAGGATCAGCATGAGAAGTAGCAGTAGAAATAGCAGGAGGAACAACAGTAGCTGGATCAGCATGAGAAATAGCAGTAGAAATAGCAGGAGGAACAGCAGTAGCTGGATCAGCATGATAAGTAACAGTAGAAATAGCAGGAGGAACAGCAGTAGCTGGATCAGCATGATAAGTAACAGTAGAAATAGCAGGAGGAACAGCAGTAGCTGGATCAGCATGATAAGTAGCAGTAGAAATAGCAGGAGGAACAGCAGTAGCTGGATCAGCATGATAAGTAACAGTAGAAATAGCAGGAGGAACAGCAGTAGCTGGATCAGCATGATAAGTAACAGTAGAAATAGCAGGAGGAACAGCAGTAACAGGATCAGCATGATAAGTAGCAGTAGAAATAGCAGGAGGAACAGAAGCCGGGGAAATTTTGTTTTCAAGAATAACGTGAGTAGGAAGAAGGGGGTGTAACATCGTTTTCAGAACATCAATAAATAAAAAAAATTAAATATCTAAATTTTTATTCAAAATAATGTGTGTACAAGAACATATGAGTAATATACAATTGTGGGGACAGGAGTTACAAAAACTCATGAAGCCATTATTACGTAAAGCGTTTCCCACAAAACTTGCAATAATTTAGAAGAAAATTTAATTAAAGGTGTGACGGGGTAAGCACTTAATACTAAAAGGGAAGTAAGCTAACAAAAATGAATAATGTTAAGAAAACACAAATGAATATAATAAAAAGGTGATACTTAATAATGACTGGTATAGACTATTACATTAATGAGTCGGTAGTTCTAGCAACAGTACAGTACTTTATTTACATTAATAACACAATTGGAAATACTAAGGTGTAATTTAGAAAAGAAACTGGACTTTTTCTCTTAACATTTTCTTGGAACTTAACAGAAATATAGTATAAGTTATGGTTAATGAGGGCAACACTAAAAATAAACAAGGATCATAAGGGAAAGGAGATTTCCTTTATTCAAGGAGACAAGAATAAACAAAGGACATGAATAAACACTTTATCAAAGAAATGCAAGAATTAGATGACACATGATGAAGAAAGGACATAAATTGTAATAAATAAAAATATATTAGAGTAACTATTAGATTAACTATATTAGAGTATATTATGATTAGAGTAACATAAATCTATTATTAGGAAAAATGTGAGTGAAATTAGTTACATGGTATTGATTATATGATATTAATTATATAATATTAAGTAAATATTTCTTAGTCTACATTATCTTTCATATACATACACACATTTTTTCTCATCTACATTAATGATGTTCCAAATACCTCTCAACATCTCAAACCAATTTTATTTGATAATGACACACTCTTCATTTTCTCCAGTCCTAACCCTCTTATTTTGAATGATTCAGTGAATATTGAACTAAATAAAGTTCATCTTTGGCTAACTGCTAACAAACTCATCTTTAACGTTGACCTTCTATATTTTGTTTGGTAATAAATCCTCAGATCAAATTAATCTAAGAATTAACAATATCCAAATTAGTAACACAGTAGATGGTAATTAAATTCGATCCTTGGTGTTCTGATTGATAACAAGCTGAATTTTCAGGGACACATTTAAAATATAGCTAAAAAAGTTTCTAAAACAGTTGGCATTCTCTCTAAAATCAGATACTATGTACCTCACCTTGACCTGATGACGCTCTATTACTCTCATCTATCCTTATCTCAATTATGGTATCTGCTTGGGGGTTCTACTACCCAAAATCATCTACGTCTGCTAATTACTCAACACAAATCTATTGGAATAATAACAAACCCTGGCCCCCAGACTGCATTCGACCCGCTTACTTAAATCTTTGAATATGTAAGATAATAAGTCACTGCACATCTTCTCAAGTGTACTCTATATATTTAAAACCCTGAACTGTAATGCCAATCCTGACCTTAAACGCTTCCCAGAAGGTTGTAACAGAACCCATGGACACCACATCAAAAACAAATCTTGTTTCTTGTGTGGTTTCAAGATCCAGGGGGGTCTGGTAGCCGAGTAGACAGCGCGCAGGACTCGTAATTCTGTGGCCCGGGTTCGATTCCCGGACCAGGCAGAAACAAATGGGGAAAGTTTCTTTCACCCTGATGCCCCTGTTATCTAGCAGTAAATTAGGTACCTTGGAGTTAGACAGCTGTTACAGAGTTGCTTCCTGGGGGTGTTTGTGTGTGTGGGGGAAAAAATAATTTAGTAGTTAGTTACAGTTGATTGATTGACAGTTGTGAGGCGAGCCGAAAGAGCAGAGCTCAACCCCCGCAAGAACAACTAGGTGAATAAGTACCTATTTGATACTCCAAGAGTGCGACTGAACCAAACTAGAAATTCTCTGCAAATCAAGAGATCCAGAATGTGGAATGAGCTTCCCAGTCATTTCAAAGGCTGTACCTCTCTCAACCAGCTTAAGAGAAAAACCAAGTGCTACCTAATAAACTCCATGTAACCTACCATACCCCCTAAATGTCAACCTATGTTTTGCTTTTTATTAACAATATTGATTATTGACCAACTAGTTTAACTGCTGATATCTGCCATATATAAACTTGAAGAAAATTGTAGCCTTCTGTTTATTTAGTTAAAATTACTTCTGCTGTTCTGTTTCAATTTCTGCTGTTCCATCCATCATACAATTTTTGTCATTCTTGATTTTCATTTTTCAATTCACGCTTTTGATCTCAATTAGTTTTAAGGTTTTAGTCTAGGTGTTTTTCCTTCATCTTGCCCGAAACGCTGTGCGTATTAGTGGCTTTAGGCATAGTATGTACTACCTGTAGATAAACTAAAAATCCACAATTCTGTTTGTAACTAATCTTCTATGTTTGCCCAAAATGCTATGTGTATTAGTGGCTTTAGGTACTATACGTACTAGCTCTATGTATAAATCCAACATTATGTTTGTAACTCATCATCTATGTATGTACTTTTCCTGGATAAAAATTTGATTTTGAATTTTGTATGTACTTTTACCTAAATAAAACTTATTTATGTATTTATTTTGTTATTACAGTCTCTCTTTCAAACTGGTTGGGAGGCATACAAATTTTAATTAAATTACAGTAATTTAATTAATTTAGCATTCCCAATAATTAGGAAACCCGCCATAACCTGCATTAATTTAGCATTCCCAATAATTAGGAAACCAGCGATAGGGAATTTCATAAATGCACCTCACAATATAAACTGGGAATCTGAACTCAACAATACACAGGATATAAATTCATAATGGATATAAACTGCCAAAAGATTAAACAACACCTGATTCACAAGTGGCATACTTAAAGCAATTAACAAGAAACACGAATATGAAACAAAACATAGAATTGCCCTAATTACAAAAGAAGTTAAGAGATACTCATCAATGCTCACCAATATAATATGAAGAGCCAAAGCTTCCTTTTATGAGAATAGATTTAAAGAAGCAAAAGGAAATATGGAAATGAAAAAATCCACAAGGGCCGTGACGAGGATCGAACCTACTTCTGAGAACATCCCAGACACTGCCTTAATCGACTGAGCTACGACATGGATAAGGGCCTCATCACGGCCCTTGTGGATTTGTTCATTTGATGCATCATGCTATTGTGATTTCTGTGTGTAGTGAAATATGAAAAGTACATGGAACATCATCTCTAACCTCCTAGAGTCTAAACAATAATCACATAACAAGCAGATAAAACTCTCCAATGATGGTTACACACCTGCAACAGACAGATATTGCAACTGAATTCAATAGCTTCTTTTCATCAATTGGTACAAACCTTGCCAGAAAAATCCCAGAGACCCAGACACATGTTATTACAAATCTCACAGGCAGCTGTCCTAACTCTCTACTCCTTTTGCCAGTCAGCCAAAAAGACATTATATCCATAATTCAATCACTTAACACAAAAGCTGGGAACATTTTTGAAATACAATCTATGATATATATAAAAGTGCTGCCCCTGCTCTTGCACTACCCATAGCTCTGCTATTCATCAAATTTCTAGACCGTCATACTTTTCCTGATATCCTTATGAAAGCAAGAGTGATGCCAGTTCATAAAGGAGACAAGACAGCTGACAAAAAATATTACAGACCAATATCAAATCTACCAATACTTTCAAAAAATATATGAACAAATTATTTATAAACAGCTCTATTTGTACTTTGTAAAACTCAACATACTACCGATTAAATCCACAACGACCGTGATGAGGGTTTGAACCTACGTCCAGGATGATCCCAGATGCGCATTAATCGACTGCGCCACATGGTAATAGGAACTGCAACCGGGTTTGCTAATGCTCACACACGGATCCCACAGTCTCTCCAAGACACAAACTGGAGTTTTACACAATTCTCCCAGGCCCTTGGGATCTGTCAACAAGCTGTTCTACCTCTTAAGAGGTAGACTATATTGCTCTGGACTATATAGATTCCTATCTCAGTGACAGACATGTACATGTAGTCATCAATAGCATAACCGTCCTTACTCTACTCACTTGAACAAAAGATTGCCACAGGGCAGCATCTTGGGACCTCTCCTATTTCTTATATATGTTCATCAATGACGTGCCAAATGTTTCTAGCATTCTTAAACCTATACTATTTGCAGACGATACTACCATTGTCTATTCTTACCCTACCCCCACACACTAAATAATATTGTCAACAGTGAATTAAAAAAGTCCACTCATGGATGTCAACCAATAAACTTACATTAAACATAGAAAAGACCATCCACAAGTTATTTGGTAGAAAGTAAGTAATTATCAAAAGAAGGCACCAAACCTTATTTTGTAGTAAACTATCAAATCAGATTCAACTTCAGGCAGCACTTTTATATATATCATAGATTGTATTTCAAAAATGTTCCCAGCTCTTGTGTTAAGTGATTGAATTACGGATATAATGTCAATGGGCTGACTGGCAAAAGGACAGATAATGTTAACATTACCCATAAAAATGATGGGAAGTTCTTTGGCCTATACATAGTCATGGAACTGAACTTTAGCACCCTTATACAACACACAGCTAAAAAAGTCTAAAAAATGGTCGGTATACTTTCTATTATCAGAAATTATATTCCTCAAGCCCATCATCACTCGGCAAAAATCTGCTATTAGAACAGTAACGAACCCTAGTCTTCAGACAACACACAGCCCCTCTATTTAAGTCCCTTAACATGCTAAACATACACTCAGTCCACACATTCTCATGTGCTATCTACATGTATAAAACCTGGTTTATAAAAAACCCTGGTTTCCTGGAAACCAGGTGTAAAACCTGGTTTCCTAAACGCTAATCTTGATCTGAAACTTTTCCTTGATATATGTAATAGAACCCAAAGCCACACCAGAGACAAACATCTCTTTGATATCCCCAGAGTCAGACTAAACTTGTGCAAACATTCCATGCAAATAAAATGGCCCAGTCTTTGGAACTCACTCCCTGATGAATTAAAAAATTGCCCAATCCATGCCCTGTTCAAAAGTAAAGGAAAAAAAAAAGGACCTAATTTCATCCTCACAGTTTCCTACCTTGTGCTTCAAACTTAAACTGTACATCTGAAAGGGTACACTGCTAAAATGTACCCTTTCATCTTTAAGGACCTGCCTGAAATGGTATGCAAGCTAGTGGCTTTGCATGAATGTAAAAATACCAATGTTATGTAATGACACCAACCCATTGTACCTTCTTGCAAATAAATTATTATTATTTTTATTATTACCAGGACAAAAAGAGATTGCGGAACGCCAGGCAAAGCATCTTAACCGCTACACCACAGAAACTGTACATAACTGAACATTTTAGTTATATTTTATATATGGCAATGGAAATTTTGTTTGTTGTCAAAGTGAACACCAAGGAACTTCCCATCAACTCTGCTCATAATTTGGTATTGTTAAGTCTTAGACAATTTATCACAAGAGATATGGTCGAGACATGATGACCAAACCACACACCAGAAGATGAGGAGACGACCACATTTCGGTCCGTCCTGGACCATTATCAAATCAATTGTGATAATGGTCCAGGACGAACCGGGATGTTGTCGTCTCATCATCTGGTGTGTGGTTTGGTCATCATAGTCTTAAGATTAACTTGATTGTTGAACTTCTTACCAAACAAAAATGTAAAACGCCTTGTCGATGTTAATGGAAAGTTTGTTAACAGTCAATTTAATGGACTTCATTTAGTTCAGTATGCACCATGTCATTTAGAATAAGTGGGTTAGCATGTGAGAAAACATGAAGATGTTTCTTCTTCATGTGATGAAGAGAAAATATGAAGGTATTTGGAAGATATATATGAGAAAAACGAGTGGACCAAGTATGCTACCCTTGCAGAATGCCAATGTTAATTGAGAAAGTGGGAGAAGTAGCAGCGTTCACTGAAATATACTGCTGACAGAGATAAGATTGCAAGTACTAAAGGGAGTGACCTCTAACTCCATAGTGTTGGAGTTTCAGAAGAAGGTTATTGTGGTTAACAGTGTCAAAACCCTTGCATAAGTCAACAAACAAACCTATGGGGAGCTCATTTTTTAAGTACTGCATGTAATAATTTAAGCATATTTATAAGAGCAGTGTTGGTGCTTTTATGGGTCTGAAGCCACACTGTATTATCACACGAGGATAACCTCAATAAATTCCTCTCCCAATGTGATCTATCTGAACAAACTGACCCTATTAGTACCTCAACTTAATTATCCCATTGTTACCAATAATGTAAGTCATTAATAAGAGTTAGCTAAGTTCTATAACATATTGTTACTGTACGTGGACAGTGACCTTGTATGTTAGGATAATTGTCATGTTAATAATATTATTAATAATAATTTATTCACAAACAAGTACAATGGGTTGGTGAGATTACATAAGATTGGTATTTTTACATTCTTGTAAGGTCACTAACACGCACAGTGTTTCCTGCAAGTTCTATAACATATAGTTACTGTGAGTGAACAGTTACTTTGTACATTGAGATAATTGTCAAGTAAGTTCTGTAACACTTCTAGTTACTGAGAGTGGACAGTGACCTTTTATGTTAAAACAATCATCCAGTTCTTTATAATATAATTAAAAGGTAATAGGTAAGAGCCAAGTATTACACCATATTCTATCTATAAATAATATGGGCCAATGATTACTCCTAAGCAAATAATAACTTCACATCATTCACATCCATCAACACAACACGAACCTAAACTGCCAATCAAAACAATAAACTATATTTTTTGGTTTGCATAGATGACAAATTACAAGCTGTGGTTTGGCCACAGGGTGGCAAAAACTGCAGCTCTTTGACCTTTAATATGCAGCTAGTAAATTCTTGAGAATGTGAATATTCTATAAGTTTCTACCCGAATCCAGGGCAAGAAATGCATGACTATATAAAAAGTTCCGATACTTGTAGAACAAAGTTTGCATTCACAGTTAAAGGAGGTAAACATTTGTGTCTTGTTTGCCAAGTGCCATTCAGTCATTACAAAGCCAGGAACTTGAAATGCCAGAATGAACCTAATCACAAAAACTTTTCATATGATTATCCACCTAAATCAGACTTAAGGAAAAATAAATTAAATGAGTGAAAATCATCAATAAATTGCCAGCAGACACTGTTGACATTATTCAGTAAGGAAGCTGTGGCTCTCAAATGGTTCTCCTGCAGCTCTCAAACATATGAGGTTTATCATTTGCAGCTCTTACAGTAAGCAAGTTTGGCCACCCCTGCCATAAAGGCTACTCCTATACCTGGTAAAACAGGCCTATAATAATCATACATACCAATTATGCAATGATTAAATTTAGGCTTATATCTACAAATTAAAAATTATTACACTAATTTATAGTTAGAAATACTTATTAATCAAAGATATTGAGAATAATGAAAATATAGACAACTGATGTAAATACTAGCAGTAATTAAGCCTAGGCTAACTATATTCAATGACATACTCCAAAAAATATTATAAATTATAGTCAAGGTAATATACTATAAATGAAAAATGCCACTTTATAAAATGGGTTAATACAAGTGGCAGTCAGGCTAATAGTATTATTGTCAGATAACATAATATAATTGCCAGTATTCTAATATAATTGTGTCAGGATAATATTATTGTCATTCAGGATAATATATTTACCAGCAGGCTAATGTAACTGCCAGTGTCAGGCTAATATAATTGCCAGTCAAGTTAATGCAATTATCAGTCAGCATATATGTAATATAATTGCAAATCAGTATAATATTATTGAAGGTTAAGATAATATAATTGTCAGTCAGGCTATTATAATTGTCGGATTCAGGCTAATATAATTGCCGGAGTCATGTTCACATAATTCACAGTCAGGATAGTATAATTGATAGACAAGTTAATGTAATTATTAGTCTGGATACATATAATATACCTAGTAATTGCAAGTCTGATTAATACAATTGCCAGGCAAGATAATATAATTGCCAGTCAGGATAATATAATTGCCAGTCAGGATAATATAACTGCTAAACAAATATCTCAGCCTGGCAAATATTATTTAACAGCTGAGTAATATATATTACTATACATCGTTGGGCTCGAGTAATATATATTTCCAACTCAGAAAATTATAAATGCCAGTTAGGCTAATATGAGTACTCAACTAAGGTTAGTCTTTTATCAGAATCTATCTTAATGCACACAATAATACAAGGGGTTAGATCACTATAACTACTGTAGATAGGCCAGACTACTAAAAAATCTGATACAATTATAAATGAAGAGGTTTAGCTGAAATAAATTCCAGCCTAATATATATTTGTTAATAATTTATATATCTCTGTCATTAAGCAAAATAACAAAAATTATTTTAATACCAGTATTTCATAAAAATAGTACAGTACAATAGTATATATATAAAACCACAGTTAAAAGTTAACAATCAACTAGAGTGCTTTTGGCTTGCTTTCAAGCCTTCAAATGTGGTGGCAGTGATGGCACTGCCAATGCCAGCACTGTGGCTGTGGAACATTGCCACGTTTCTTCTGTGGCAAAGAAGAAAATGGAATGGAAGCTATAAGGTACACAGATATCAACGAAGAAAATTGGTACCAGTTGTACAAACACGATCATGACAACAGAAAGGAAAACAGGGCAGGGGTTGGAGAGTGAGAAACAAGTTCACATAAAGTAGCAACACCATGTTTTTGAATACAGGATATGGAATTGGGTAATCTAAAACAGTATAAAAATATATAATAAAATAATGGTTGCAGCTATGGAGAGTGCAAGATATTTTCCTGATAAAGTTTACAATTTCTAACAATTTTAAAATTGGAAAATTGGTATTATAAGTTAATGAACTAATATGTGCTTTAATATACATTATACTTAAAATATTTTCTGATTTATCTCTCACACTCAAAATGTTTAACCTATCACCCAAATGCACCGTCTTGTGAGTTTTCATACTACAAAGATGACCGAATCTCTTAAAACTCTCAACATTCATGAAGGTTTATCATTCAAATGCACTAACATGTGTGCTTTTATACCTTTACATGACTTAAATAATCTGCCACATTTATCACACTCAAAAGGCCTTTCTTCTGTATGTACCAACATGTGACATATTATAGATCCACGATCTCTAAACCTTCTGCCACACTCATCACACTCAAAAGGCCTTTCTTCTGTATGTACCAACATGTGACGTATTATAGATCCACGATCTCTAAACCTTCTGCCACACATCACACTCAAAAGGCCTTTCTTCTGTATGTACCAACATGTGACATATTATAGATCTACGATCTCTAAACCTTCTGCCACAATCATCACACTCAAAAGGTCTTTCATCATTGTGCATCATCATGTGAGTCCATATATCCAACCTGACGGAACCTCTTCCCACACTCTGGACACTTATGAGGTTTTTCACCCGAATGCACTAACATGTGAGTCTTCATACTTAAAAGATGTCTGAACCTCTTCCCACACTCTGGACACTTATGAGGTTTTTCACCCGAATGCACTAACATGTGAGTCTTCATACTTACAAGATGACTGAACCTCTTCCCACACTCTGGACACTTATGAGGTTTTTCACCCGAATGCACTAACATGTGAGTCTTCATACTTCCAAGCTGACTGAACCTCTTCCCACACTCTGGACACTTATGAGGTTTTTCACCAGAATGCACTAACATGTGAGTCTTCATATGTCCAAGATGAGTGAATACCTTCCCACACTCTGGACACTGGTGAGTCTTTTTCTTTATGATAGGTGCAGTTTGTGGGAAGGTTTTCTCCTCAGATGACTGCATGAGTGGTGATGCTGCGTGACGCCTCACGGTGAGACGTCAATGTTGAGGCTTAGGCAAGGCTTGAGTGTTGTTTCTTAGGCTGTTGTAGAGTTAGACTTGATGTGAGCACTTGAAGGTCAATGGTGGGCTTCTTCTTTATGATAGGTGCAGTTTGTGGGAAGGTTTTCTCCTCGGATGACTGCATGAGTGGTGATGCTGCGTGACGCCTCACGGTGGGGCGTCAATGTTGAGGCTTAGGCAAGGCTTTAGTGTTGTTTCTTAGGCTGTTGTAGAGTTAGACTTGATGTGAGCACTTGAAGGTCAATGGTGGGCTTCTTCTTTATGATAGGTGCAGTTTGTGGGAAGGTTGTTGTGTTGATTTAGGGGCGACGACGATCGTACGTGGGAAGGTTTTATGCTCATGTCTGGACACTCACCGTCCCGTGTTGTGATAATGGCGGCGACGCTCACTTAGGCGTTCCAGTGTTCTTTCTGATGCCATATTTTATTTTTCTACTTCTTACTATTGTTTGTAACTGGTTTTCTACATTTAACTCTTATGTTTTCCTGTTTATTTTTAATTAAAGAATATGCTTCCAATTCATTTATTAAAATACAATGGTACTCGTTTATATACTTTCTGAAGGAAACATTGCTCTCATGGTGAATGCACTACTTTGCATTCTTTTTATTTATTTTTTTCAATCAAATAAATCATCAATCAGTATATATGATTGGTAATAAACAAGTTGTAATAAATAGAATATAAGCAGATCCACAAAAAGTAGGCAAGATAATAAGCAAATACATTCATAAACAAATTTGTAATAGGGAAGGGATCCCCACCGGGGACTGGTCAAGTCGTATACCTCAATTTCGGATACCAGGCTAGAAACAACTTCGTTCACTGAGAAGTTTGTACATACAAACCATTCCGTTCGTATATGCGCTGGTTTGTGTTCGCTGTTGTTCTCGTCTGAATAAATACATGGCACTTGTTCATATAATTAGCGCTTCCATTATTAGAATTATTTATCCATTATTAGAATAACAAGGTGCAAACCATATCCCCTTACAGTTGAAATCTATTTATTTATATACAAGAAGGTACATTGGGTTGCGAGAGTACATAACATATATTAAGAGGTACATTGTAGCAAGATTTAAGATTAAAGGATTTAAGACTAACACGTGTAGAAACAAGGCGCCCCCGAAGGAGGCTATTATTTGTTATGCACCCCATACTCAACCAGTAAGTAGAGGAGCAAAACATAGATTACATGGTCATAAAGTCTTAATCAGACCAATTCAATTCAATTTCTTTCTTTGTTATGCACCCCATACCCATCCCGTGGGCGGTGGTGTAAAGGATTACAGAGGCACATAATCGGTTCAGGAACTGAACCTTCTAGTTCGTTTAGCTACGCAAATAACAATTTGTGACGCTAGTTACAAAATTATTAATATTATATATACATGTAAACACTCTCATACATAAATGTACACATATATATATACGTATACATATATACATACACATACATATCTAATCACCTACACACATCAATAATCTTTGTGTCACAAGTGATCAACAAGAGGCTCACAACAGTCACTATACAAGGCACTTTACATCTATGGTGAGTCACACAGTTACAAGTCTTGCTGCACACCCACCCAACTGGGCGGCAGCTTTACAGTCATGTGCATGCATTACCTACAGTAAGCAAATTTTGGATACTTCGCTAAGATTTCGAGCAGCACATCATTATGAATGAAGTACTTACACATTTCTTGGACACTATTGATGGTATTATCTCTAAATTCCGCGATTTTTCACATTCCATTATATAATGACGCAAAGGATGCGAATAGTTCTGCTGACAGAGTTTACATTTAGTCAAATCTACATCAGCAGATGTTACAAACTCCCAGAGGTACTTGTAGCCGAGCCTAAGCCTAGCAGTGGTAACATCTAGAAGTCTGCTAACATTATTGGATGACCCATAGACGTGCGGTTCTTCCTGCATAATAGAATGATGATAGATGGAGTAACTGGTTTGAATTTCACTTTGCCTCAAGTCTCCGAAATTTAGTTGATGTTCCTGGGATATTGCTGCCCTCAGGCTGCTCAAAGGCAGTCCAAGTTTGTAATCAATTCCCTCTTTACGAGCAAAAGTCTTGGGCAACTCATCAGTTCTCAGTGGCTATTTTTACATTATCATTTACAACTAACTTAAGTTAAATAACAACCAGTAAACAGACTGCTGTTTTCTAATTCTAGTTCAGGCACTTCCTGGGATAAAATGCGAACATTCCTTGAGGAACTGTGAGGTGCTTATCTGTTTTTCCTCGTAACGGTCCCAAAGCTTCCACAAATGTTCCTGTTTCTCTTTATTGCCCTTGCGGCGACTGGACTTTAGCTTTTGATCAGAAACCAGTTGGTATTGCAAGGTTACCAGGGACGCCTCACGGTACAGTAAGGGGATTAAAATATATAAAGCCAAGTTGTCCCTCACTGCCCTTTGATTCAGACGCTGGTGCCATCCTTCTACGTCATTGTTGGTCCTCACCAGTCGTCTAAATGCACACCAGTTCCCCAATTCCCACACACTGTTGCACAGCCACGTATTTTTTTATGAAATGAGTTAATTGTGTCGTTAAGGGTGGACTGCTAGCCGACTTTTCTAATTCAGCAAACGCCTTACAATTATGTAGTACACACGTACCACATAAGTACGTGTGTGTTACACACGTACACACACACACACACACACACCTTGTCAAGCACAGGACGAAGCTTGAAAAAGTTTAATGGTATGCCAATAGGCTAGTCCCAGGACTAAAAGGCATGAGTTACGAGGACAGGCTGCGAGAAATGCACCTCATGACACTGGAAGACAGAAGAGTAAGGGGAGACATGATCACTACCTACAAAATTCTCAGAGCAATTGATAGGGTACATAAAGATAAACTGTTTAACACGGGTGGTAGGCGAACAAGGGGACACAGGTGGAAACTTAGTACCCAAATGAGCCACTGGAATGTTAGAAAGAACTTTTTCAGTGTCAGAGTAGTTAATAGATGGAATGCATTAGGCAGTGATGTGGTGGAGGCTGACTCCATACACAGTTTCAAATGCAGATATGATAGAGCCCAGTTGGCTCAGGAACCTGTACACCTGTTGATTGACGGTTGAGAGGCGGGACCAAAGAGCCAGAGCTCAACCCCCGCAACCACAACTAGGTGAGTATACACACAAACACACACACGTACACACACACACACACGTACACACGTACACACACACACACACAGACACAAACATACACACACACACACACAGACACATACATACACACACTAATGCCTCTATTCACCTTGCAGTAAATAGGAACCTGAAAGTCAGGAAGCTGCTAAAGGCTGCATCTTGGGGATGTGTGTGTGTGTGTGTTAGATAAAAATATATGTTGTTTAGATATGATGGAGGAAAAGAGGCCGAGAGTCGGTACATTAGACAACCGACGCTTAGAAAGGTGGGGTCCAAGAGCTAACAGCTAAATCTTGGAAATAATAAAGTAAAATATTTAATACACCCACATACATGTTTCACATTATTTTGGCTGAGGGCTGATGGCCCCGTCGACGGGGCAGGAAGTCGGCGGTTGATCAAAGGCCTCCCACATCCTCTACATACCTGAGGATTATTCCGGCTTAATTTTAAACGGAAGTAATGTCTTGGTATTTACGACTTCAGCGGGTGGGTGGGTCCGAGGGTTTATTACACTATGAGTGAAAACAATCTCCTGTTCTCTATTTTATATTGCCGCTTGTAGAGCTAGAAGCTGTTGCCTCTTGTGTGCGTTGCACAAGGGGATTAATATCTGGATTAATATCTTTCAATATTTCCAGTATTTTTTAAGGTAATGGGGGCCTCGTAGCCTGGTGGATAGCGCGCAGGACTCGTAATTCTGTGGCGCGGGTTCGATTCCCGCACGAGGCAGAAACAAATGGGCAAAGTTTCTTTCACCCTGAATGCCCCTGTTACCTAGCAGTAAATAGGTACCTGGGAGTTAAGTCAGCTGTCACGGGCTGCTTCCTGGAGGTGGAGGCCTGGTCGAGGACCGGGCCGCGGGGACACTAAAAGCCCCGAAATCATCTCAAGATAACCTCAAGATAAATCGCTTAAATACCGAAGATACTGCTATTGGACACCGCTTAATTGACAATGTCTCAACAACGCAGGATGAAGATGTGCGTGGCTCCTGCTATTGCAATGATGCTCATTTGCTTTTCAATGATGCGCCTTAGTTGTCCCCTCTCTAACTTACCGTTCTAAATACCCCTTCTCCATCTCTCGCAAACATTCCCCCCTCATACATCTCCCCCATTTCCTTCTGTCCCCCTGTCCATCTTTGTCCCCCTGTCCCTCACTTTGTCCCCTTGCCCACATTTTCTGTCCTCTGTCCCCGATCCCTTTCCCCCTGTCCCCTGTCCCCCCTTTCCATCTCTCTGTCCCCCTGTCCCTCTCTATCCCATTGTCCCTCTCTCGGTCCCCCTGTCTCTCTCTGTCCCCCTGTCTCTCTCTGTCCCCCTGTTCCTCTCTGTCCTCCTGTTCCTCTCTCTGTCCCCCTGTCACTCTCTGTCCCCCTGTTCCTTTATGTCCCCTTGTCCTCTCTGTCCCCCTGCCCACTCTTTCTGTCCGCTGTCCTTCATCTGCCCCCCTCCCTTTCCTCCAGTCCCCCTATCCATCTCTGTCCCCTTGTCCCGGTCTCTGTTCCCCTGTCCCTATCTCTGCCCCCTGTCCCTCTCTCTGTCCCCCTGTCCGCCCTTTCTGTCCCCCTGTTCCTGTCCCTCTGTCCGTGTCCTCTGTCTGTCCCTGTCCCTCCCTCTGTCCCCCTGCCCACTCTTTCTATCCCCTGTCTCTCCTCTGTCCTCTCTCTCTTGGTCTCCTGCCCCCCTCTCCTCCCTCTGTCCCCCGGTCCCCCTCTCTGACCCTTGTCCCTCTGTCTCTATTCCTGTGTTCCTGTCCCTCTGTCTCTGTCCATGTCCCCCTCTCTGTCCCTGTCTCACTACCCCCCCCCCCTCTGTTCACCCGTCCCTCCTCTGGCCCTGTCCGTCTATCCCTGTCCCTTTGCTCCTGTCCCTGTCCGTCTGTCCCTGTCCCTTTGCTCCTGTCCCTGTCCCTCTGTCTCTGCCTCTCCTCGTTTCTGCTATTCTCTGTGTCAGCCTATCTCTCTGTCTCTTTCCTCGCTCTATCTCTGTCATTATCTCACTGACTTTGCATATCCTTATCTATCCGTCTCTGTGTCTAACATTCTCTCCCTGACTCTGTCTATATCTATTTCTCTGTCTCGGTCTTCATCTCTTTCTCTCTCTCTCTCCTTACATACATACATACGTACATACATACATACATACATACATACATACATACATACATACATACATACATACATACATACATACATACATACATACATACATACATACATACATACATACATACATACACATACATTTATTTAACACATGTGGTACACGCACAAGGGGACATAGGTGGAAGCTAAGTACCCAAATGAGCCACAGAGAGATTATAGAAAGAACTTTTCAGTGTCAGAGTAGTTAATAAATGGAATGCATTAGGCAGTAATGTGGTGGAGGCTGACTCCATGCACAGTTTCAAATGTAGATATGACAGAGCCCAGTAGGCTCAGGAATCTGTACATCAGTTGATTGACGGTTGAGAGGCGGGACCAAAGAGCTAAAGTTCAACCCCCGCAACCACAACTAGGTTAGTACATACATACATACATAAGATATAAAACAGTGGAGGATTCCCAGGTAGAACAATCAACCAGAATGTCCATTACCCCTTTACCCTATTGTCCTTAACTACACAACTATACAAGAGTCATTAACACGTATAATGGCTGATCCCCCATCACGATAGCATGAAGACCAATTGCCTGACCCGCAGTCCGTCTTGCTCCTCAAATAATTTTCGGGTTAACATGAAAACGTCTCTCGAGTTTATCTCTCTAATGTTGTTTTCCCATCTTTCATTTTATCAGCTTAGTTCCTTTATTATGCCCCAATTACTCATCCATTGAGCGGTAGTTAAAATGAACCCAAATTTAAAAAAAAGTTCCTTTTGCTAAGCAAGCTACAGTCTTGGTAAAGTCAGATATATTGTTTGTTAACACATTTCTCAACAATGAACAGTCAGTTTTATCAAGCTAACATATCCTAACACAACGAGGGAGAGTATTAACTGGTCTAATTATTTTATTAGACCAGTATATATTATTAGATTATACTGGTATAATTATATATATATATATATAATCTATATATCCTTATCCTGATCCCTTCCCAGTGTTAAATAGTTGTAATGAACAGGTACTATATATATATATATGTCGTACCTAGTAGCCAGAACTCACTTCTCAGCCTACTATACAAGGCCCGATTTGCCTAATAAGCCAAGTTTTCATGAATTAATGTTTTTTCGTCTACCTAACCTACCTAACCTAACCTAACCTAGCTTTTTTGGCTACCTAACCTAACCTTACCTATAAATATAGGTTAGGTTAGGTTAGGTAGGGTTGGTTAGGTTCGGTCATATATCTACGTTAATTTTAACTCCAATAAAAATAAATTGACCTCATACATAGTGAAAAGGGAAGCTTTATCATTTCATAAGAAAAAAATTATAGTAAAAATATTAATTCAGGAAAACTTGGCTTATTAGGCAAATCGGGCCTTGAATAGTAGGCTGAGAAGTGAGTTCTGGCTACTAGGTACGACATATATATATATATATATATATATATATATATATATATATATATATATATATATATATATATATATATATATATATATATATATATATATATATATATATATATAGTGCCTGTTCATTACAACTATTTAACACTGGGAAGGGATCATGATAAGGATTTGGGATGGGATGGGGAGGAATGGTGCCAAACCACTTGGACGGCGGTCGGGGATTGAACGCCTAGGACTGCTACTGTGCATTTAAATTACTAACTTACCTGAGGGTCTATATCCCTACATGTCAATGTTTGTGTATACTGGTAATGTGAGGAACATACAGAAGATAAGGGTAGCTGAACACCACAAAATGCTGAAGGACAACTTTATTAAAGTTGCATAATGAAATGTGTAAGTACTTCATTCATAATGATGTGCTGCCCGAAATCTTAGCGAAGTATCCGAAATTTGCTTACTGTAAGTAATGCATGCACATGACTGTAAAGCTGCCACCCAGTTGGGTGGGTGTGCAGCACATGACTGTAAAACTTCCGCCCAGTTGGGTGGGTGTGGAGCACATGACTGTAAAGCTGCCGCCCAGTTGGGTGGGTGTAGAGCAAGACTAGTAACTGTGTGACTCACTATAGATGTAAAGTGCCTTGTATAGTGACTGTTGTGAGCCTCTTGTTGATCACTTGTGACACAAAGATTATTGATGTGTGTATTTGTGTAGGTGATTAAATAATATGTGTATATGTATATATATACGTATATATTATATATATATATATATATATATATATATATATATATATATATATATATATATATATATATATATATATATATATATATATATATATATATATATATATATATATATGTATGTACATGTATGTATGAGTGTGTGTACATGTGTATACAACATTAATAATTTTGTAACTAGCGTCAAACATTGTTATTTTCTTAGCTAAACGAACTAGAGGGTTCAGTTCCTGAACCGATTATGTGCCTCTGTAATCCTTTACACCACCGCCCATGGGATGGGTATGGGGTGCAAAATAAAGAAAGAAATAGAAGAAATTGAAATTTCATAATACAGTTATTCACATTCAATAATAGTAAGATAAAGCAATGAGGAACAAATGGGAGACCAGTGATCAGATGAATATTACAGACTGAAGGGTAGCCTTCTCTTCTTGTATATAAATGAAAAAATAAATTCGTTTGTTTAATTCTAATGCTTGTAGGCGAGAACAGTTGTGAACGCCAGCTAGCGCACAAGTACATGAGCGCCCAAAATACTTTTACACAAAAGACATGTACAGACAGGCGTGTGGCTACTGACTTCTTTTTTATTGATTAATATTAAATATTAGGTGCTTACCTATAATAGTTATCATTTTATACAAGTATAACTCTCACATAATAAAAATAAAAGGAGTTTATCCAAAAACTGACAGAAGTGTTGTGTTTTGTGCGTTGTATCGTGTTTGTGGGCATTCAGGTGTGTTGTGTTTACGCTGGCGGGCGGCGTCCTTACCAACTCCGGATTATGTCTATTACATCACTAAACTTCATTTAATAACTATATGCCTGTTAAATAGAAGATTTTAATTGTTAATAGCATTATATTGTCGTTTTAATATGGAACACGTACACATATGCGAAACGTCGAAAGCTGGTGTCCGAAGTGGTAAAAATATTAGTGTGCGATGTTGTCAATGTACGGAGTGTCTTGTATCCAAACGGGGACACCTCATCCCTTTGTGTGTATTTTACCTCAATAAACTTATTTCAATTTCAATTTCAAGGGATCCCCCACCGGGGACTGGTCAAGTCGTATACTGCAATTTCGGATACCGGGCTAGAAACAACTTCGTTCACTGAGAAGTTTGTACATACAAACCATTCCGTTCGTATATGCGCTGGTTTGTGTTCGCTGTTGTTCTCATCTGAATAAATACATGGCACTTGTTCATATAATTAGCGCTTCTATTATTAGAATTATTTATCCATTATTAGAATAACAAGGTGCAAACCATACCCCCTTACAGTTGAAATCTATTTATTTATATACAAGAAGGTACATTGGGTTGCGAGAGTACATAACATATTTTTTTTTTTTTTGGGGGGGGGGGAGATATATACAAGAGTTGTTACATTCTTGTATAGCCACTAGTACGCGTAGCGTTTCGGGCAAGTCCTTAATCCTATGGTCCCTGGAATACGATCCCCTGCCGCGAAGAATCGTTTTTTCATCTAAGTACACATTTTACTGTTGCGTTAAACAGAGGCTACAGTTAAGGAATTGCGCCCAGTAAATCCTCCCCGGCGAGGATACGAACCCATGACATAGCGCTCGCGGAACGCCAGGCGAGTGTCTTACCACTACACCACGGAGACTGCTGTGATATATTAAGAGGTATATATTAAGAGGTACATTAATATATTAAGAGGTACATTGTAGCAAGATTTGAGATTAAAGGATTTAAGACTAACACGTTTAGAAACAAGGCGCACACAAAGGAGGCTCTTATTTGTTATGCACCCCATACTCAACCAGTAAGTAGTGGAGCAAAACATAGATTACATGGTCATAAAGTCTTAATCAGACCAATTCAATTTCTTTCTTTCTGATCAGGGGGAGAAAGATACTGGCAGTATGGGGCTTTAAATTTATTGAAGATTAAATTCTGCAGAACATGTAAATATATAAAGTTTCAAATATATATAGTAAGTAAATATATAAAGTTTATATTAAACACGGTTTATATTATAGACATAAACAAAGTTTATATTATATTAACTTAATATTGAACATGTAAATATATAAAGTTTCAAATATATAAAGTAAGTAAATATATAAAGTTTATATTAAACACGGTTTATATTATAGACATATAAACAAAGTTTATATTATATTAACTTAATATTGAACATGTAAATATATAAAGTTTCAAATATATAAAGTAAGTAAATATATAAAGTTTATATTCAAATATATAAAGTAAATATATAAAGTAAGAATTAACAGTAACAATTCCAAGTCCGAGGACTAGATTTAACTTAAAAGGTACACCCGTAGTAAGTATGAGACCTTAGCCTATAGTGACATGGAAACTAATTCTGCAGAAACCTAAAGGTTAACTGGTACTAGAATTAAGGCCGAGTGCAAATGTGTAGTAATTATATAACACTAGGATATAACAGGCAGGACACAAAGAATAACTAATAAGTGAGAGACCACATAACACGTAATGTACCCGGCCAAGAGGCCGTAAAAGACCTAATGAATAAGGAGAAGGGGGGTGACTACAAGTAGGGCTTACTAGCACCTAGACTGGGCAAAGTATTAGCTGCGGACAGCGGGACACTTGGGGACCGGCGCTGCACCCCCCTTCCCACATGCAGTGGGGAGAAAAGGGGACAACTGTGCAAAGCATGACGGGGGTACAAAGACAGCCACTTGCAAAGGGGAGGTGGGTGGGCTTTGTTAGGGCAGCGGCGGGGGCAGGCGGAGTGAGGCAGAGCCCCTCTGTTTCCCCATATTTATACAGCCCCAGACTGCCCGCGCAACGCCGCGGGACGTGCTGCGCAATTGTTTCTTTCTCCTCGATCAGAAACATCCCCGCTTGCGATCAAGCAGTGACCATTTTCTGATCAGGGGGAGAAAGATACTGGCAGTATGGGGCTTTAAATTTATTGAAGATTAAATTCTGCAGAACATGTAAATATATAAAGTTTCAAATATATAAAGTAAGTAAATATATAAAGTTTATATTAAACACGGTTTATATTATAGACATATAAACAAAGTTTATATTATAGACATATAAACAAAGTTTATATTATATTAACTTAATATTGAACATGTAAATATATAAAGTTTCAAATATATAAAGTAAGTAAATATATAAAGTTTATATTAAACACGGTTTATATTATAGACATATAAACAAAGTTTATATTATATTAACTTAATATTGAACATGTAAATATATAAAGTTTCAAATATATAAAGTAAGTAAATATATAAAGTTTATATTCAAATATATAAAGTAAATATATAAAGTAAGAATTAACAGTAACAATTCCAAGTCCGAGGACTAGATTTAACTTAAAAGGTACACCCGTAGTAAGTATGAGACCTTAGCCTATAGTGACATGGAAACTAATTCTGCATAAACCTAAAGGTTAACTGGTACTAGAATTAAGGCCGAGTGCAAATGTGTAGTAATTATATAACACTAGGATATAACAGGCAGGACACAAAGAATAACTAATAAGTGAGAGACCACATAACACGTAATGTACCCGGCCAAGAGGCCGTAAAAGACCTAATGAATAAGGAGAAGGGGGGTGACTACAAGTAGGGCTTACTAGCACCTAGACTGGGCAAAGTATTAGCTGCGGACAGCGGGACACTTGGGGACCGGCGCTGCACCCCCACCGCAGGCCAGCGGCCGGACCCCCCCCCCCCCCCGAAGGGCGAGTGCCAGCTGGCCGCGTGAGGCACTCAAAGTGGCAGAGCAACAACGTCCCGTCTGACGTAGGATGTGAGAGCACTACTCTTCCGCCTGCCGTCTGCCATTATTTCTGATGTGGCGAGCCCGTCCCGAGACAGCTGGGTGCGGGGCGTAGTCATCTGGAGGCAAGCCTAGCGCCGAGAGGGCAGCGCGTAGGATCCTGGAGAAATCTCGCCTGGTGACAGGAGCGCTTGTAGGATCTGTGCTTGTAGGATCCGAAGAGTGTTGATTCCTGACCATGTAAGCGATACCTGGTCCAGTCGGAGCGTGCGTCGATTTTTTGTCGCGTAGCTCACCTCCCCCGGGCTGAAAGATATAAGTCAGTAAGGGTGGGCAGAAGCGGCATGCAGTGTTATCGTGACAGGCAAGAGCACAGACGAGAGGGAAACCCTAGCTGAATCAATACGGAGACGAAAAACGGGGGGAGGGAGCCCGGCAGCAGGAATTAAGAGAATCCTCAATTAACAATCCTGGATGAATAAAGAGTTTCCGAATAATTATACTGTAGCAATGAAGGGGGCTAAGAATTCTAAGAATCTTCCAGCAAACGGAAGGGGGAAGTACCTTTGCTAAGAGCAAAGGTGGGGGAAAAGCCTGTAGCGAGTAGATTATCCCAATAATATACTCGCTCCAAATGCTTTGTTAATATTCCTGTCAACCTTTGGAGATGAATGAGGTGAGGCGTGCCCGGACAACACGGTGAGGCGTTGCCCGGGCATATAAGCAGCAGGATAGCAAACATTAACCAGAGTCTACTTTCAAGTGTGGTCTAGAGCAGACACTTGCGAGATACTGTACCAACGCTCAGTGCGCTCAACTCACACCAACGTATCACCTGTGTACTTCTGTATATTCGACCAAATATATATATAGTATCTTAGTGTCTGTGTTTATTTGTCACCATACTTTACGTAACAATAGAACAGTTACAAGCCAGTAGGAGAACAGCAAGGAAGAACAAAGCAACTATAACAGGGGTAATACGAAACACTATAAATCTTGAATATAAACAATACATATACCAAGAACGGTTATATACAACTAAGCAACATATACATAAACAATAAAATGGAATAAGAACCAATTCTTAAAGCCAAATCTATAACATGCTTGTGTCCTAAGTGGATGTAGAATGTGAGCGGGGAACATTACCCATGGTCTCTATCCCATCTCTGCCTCCAGACGGGTGATTGGGCTGGATAGAAGCCAAGGAGTCTGCCTTAAGTGGCCGCTGAGTGTAGTCTTGTGTTGTCAATGAGCGTCTGCGAGCCGCAGCTAAAACGCCGTGAACTTCGGCTACATCTTTTAGAACAGGAGCAAAGTAAAATCGACGGCAGGGAACTGCCATTCAGTAACTGTAATAAGGATAATAATAAGAATACAATGTCGTAAATAATCGTACAATGAAGAATACAATGTAATATCGCAAATAACCGATGACGGCAAGTGCCGCAGAATGGAAGAAATTAAGAAAGCAACGCCAAACCATAATAACAATTTATATTTTTAATAAAATAATACTGGAATGACAGTAACGATACGGAATAATATTAATACTACCATATAGCCCAGCAAATAAAGGGAAGATAATAGTATTAACGTAAGCCCTGGGCGGCTGCATCCCGGCACCGCTGCGTGCGTTGTAATGGTGATCAAAGGAGTATCCGGCTCGCGTTCTCTTCCTCGCCGCAGTAGGGTGAGGAGGGGGGGGGGGGGTTCCGGCTTGTCGTGGCTGCGAAAAAGGGAACAGAAGAAACCGGCGTTGTGCGCCAAGCGAGCAGAGCGCAGGGGAAGGAATAGCGGTTGGAGGTAAGGCCCCTAACCAAATGATAGATGAGGTAAAATTAAATAGAATACTATTACGTAGTAGGAAACAACAATGGCGAAGGAACAAGAAGAGTAAAATAGCCCAGAAGGCCGGATGGCCAAAGAACGTTAGCGACCGTATGGCCAACAGCATGCTGGCTGCTGCTGGCCAACAACATGCTGTCTGCTGCTGGCCAACAACATGCTGGCCGTCATCATGCTAACTGACTGGCTTGAGCTTGCCGAAAGGAAGGCCGAATGGCCAGTTTTTGCATGACACCGTGCGCGAGGCCATGCTAAACTCGGTAGCATTCCAAATGTATCTTAATGTACGTCGATACGATGAAGAATGGGTGGTCAAATATAATGCGCAATATTTAGAATATGTAATGGGGGAAAACGAGTGTAATAGGACGAAATAACCGGAGGAAAAATTGTGGGGGGAGGACCCCGCCCGAATGCACTGCAACTAGCGTATCCTAGCTGAAATTAACTTAATGGCACAGAGGCAAAGCAATAGATTAATACAAATCCTAATTGAAAGTCCCTTAATATAAAAAATTGAACGTGAAACTTAAGAAAAGTGTAAATTGCGGGAAAAATTTTGTAATAAATCAAATCATAATTGCGAGTCCAACAATAACAAATTTAACAGATAAGCAGACGTAGGAGGAACCAAGGGGACGTTTCCCACAGGCGAGCCCGCACGGCTGGGGGGGGGGGGCCGGGAAATTGACAGGGCCGAAGAGAAGATAACGTCGCCGAGGCGCGCTGGACGGCACACAACCCGGTCTGAGAAAAGGACATAGGCCCAAAAGCGAGAGGCGACAATCGTAGAATGGGAAGGAAGAATGCGGAAGTAAGGGGGCGAGACAGAGTAAACAGGGAACCAGGGGGGGGGGGGGCAACCGATAAGCCGCGGCTCGCGCACCGCTGGCCATACCTAAACATACCTAGACAGGAAGGGGAGAAGCATAAAAGTAACCCAGCAAAAGACTAGTAATTAGTAACTCTGCAAATAGCACATCCTGGCTGACTTTACTTAATAATTTACTTAGTAACTCTGCAAATAGCACATCCTGGCTGACTTTACTTAATAATTTACTTAGTAAGTCTGCAAATAGCACGTCCTGGCTGACTTTACTTAATAATTTACTTAGGAACTTTGCAAATAGCACATCCTGGCTGACTTTACTTAATAATTTACTTAGTAACTCTGCAAATAGCACATCCTGGCTGACTTTACTTAATAATTTACTTAGGGACTCTGCAAATAGCACATCCTGGCTGACTCTACTTAATAATTACTTAGTAACTCTGCAAATAGCACATCCTGGCTGACTTTACTTAATAATTTAATTAGTAACTCTGCAAATAGCACATCCTGGCTGACTTTACTTAATGACGTAAGGCAAGGAAAAATGAACAAACATACTGAACACAGCAACGCAAAATTAAACATGCGACATGAGCAAAGCATCAACTGTCGGAGTAAATTAAGGTAGGCTGTTTGGGAAAAGGAATCCGTGGTAGTCTGAAAGCAGGAGGCATGTTAGTGCTGAAATGTAGAACGTAATTAAGAGGAAGGGCAAGGCATGTCGCGAGATGTCTGCAAGTACAAAATAAGAAACCTTCCATATAAAGTGTGTGAAAATCTTAATTTACATTGTCTTAGGGAGGCAAAGAACGGGATATCATTAAATATACGACGCTTCGACGCCGCCATCTGCTGGAGTGTACCGTGCCCCAGGCAACGTGGGGGCCACCCCCCTGTCCAGGTCACCTGAATAGGGGCAAGGCATGGCACGTGATATATGCAGGTACAAAATAAGGGTATACAATCGGCGTGCATATATAACCATTTTTACATTAAGAGAACGGAGGTGAAGCATAACATAAATATAACCAAATAAGTAACTTGAATAAACTGCAAGAGCCAAGCGTAAATACTGTAACCACTGAGGAAACTAAACTGCAATAGCTAAGCATAAACTACTGTAACTACCGATGAAACTAGGCAAAAATGCAGGGCCAGGAGACGTGAAGCTAAAATAAGGGCCCGCGAATACTGCAAATAGCACATCCTGTCTGACTTTACTTAATAATTCTTAGGAACTCTGCAAATAGCACATCCAGGCTGACTTTACTTAATAATTTACTTAGTAACTCTGCAACTAGCACTGCCTGGCTGACTTTACTTAATAATTTACTTGGTAACTCTGCAAATAGCACATCCTGGCTGACTTTACTTAATGACGTAAGGCAGGGTAAAAGTGGGCAAGCATACTGAACACAGCAACGCAAAAATAAACATGCGACATGAGCAACGCATCAACTGTCGGAGTAAATTAAGGAGGCTGTTTGGGAAAGAGAGTCCGAGGTAACCTGAAACAGGAGGCATGTTAGCGCTGAAATGTAGAACATAATTATGAATAGGGCAAGGCATGGCACGTGGTATCTGCAAGTACAAAATAAGGGTATACAATCGGCGTGGATATATAGCCATTTTACATTAAGAGAACGGAGGAGATGCATAACGTAAATATAACCAAATAAGCGACGTGAATAACTGCAACAGCCAAGCGAAAGTACTGTAACTACTGAGGAAACTAGGCAAAATGCAGGGCCAGGGAACGTAAAGCAAATTAAGGGCCCGCAAATACTGCAAATAGCACCTCCTGGCTGACTTTACTTAATAAATTACTTATAACTCTGCAAATAGGACATCCTGGCTGACTTTACTTAATGACGTAAGACAAGGAAAAGTGAACAAGCATACTGTAACACAGCGAACGCGAAGATTTGAACGTGCGACATGCACAAGGCTACGAATGCCTGAGTAAAAAGTTAGGCTGGTGGCAAAATGAAACCGAGGTGATCTGAAAGCAGAGGCATGTCAGTGCTGAAATGTAGAACATAAATATGAATAAGGGCAAGGCATGTCGCGAGATGTCTGCTAGTACAAAATAAGAAACCTTCCATATAAAGTGTGAGAAAATCTTAATTTACAGTGTCTTAGGAAGGCAAAGAATGGGAATCATTAAATATACGACGTTCCCGACGACGCTTCGACGCCGCCATCTGCTGGAGGATACCGTGCCCCAGGCAACATGGGGGCCACCCCCCTGTCCAGGGCACGGCCCCTGGAACTGGACGCCGAGGACTTAACGGACATAACGAAGTCATCCTGGATTGCCGGCGGCAACGCCGAACCCAGGGCCTGTGGAGCGTACCGTTAGACGAAAACCTGCCGTCGTCGTCGAGCTGACCTCGGGTCCTTGCTCCAACGCCGGCGTCTCCCTCCGACGAAGAAGAACAACAGACGACATAGGCGGACGGGCAGGGGGACGAACGCTGAACTTACGACGTAGGAGGAATCCCTGCTACAACGGACGGGCAGGGCGCTTAAGACAAACACACCAGGCTACACTGGCCAGGCGGGAGCGCCTGGGAACCAACCTGCCGGCAACACCGGCCAGACGGAGGACATGGAGTAACGGTCCTGGCTACCCCCCAGGCAAGCAGGGCACGTGCCTGAGGGCCTGGACGGTGGAAAGCTTGAAATAACACACCGGCCAGACGTACGTCTGGGGACTACATGCCGGACTTACACCGGCCGACGGACGTCTGGGGACATCTTGATCGGCGCCACTCTGGGGAAGACGTACCTGGGGACTCCGGGACACCGAAGGGCCTGGGGCTAACACCCCGGGCAACACGGCCGGGCGAGACGTCCGAGGGCGACGTGCCTAGCAGAGAGCGCACCACACACGGCAAGGACCCCGTGGCCTACCAACCACACGCTGCCACACGGCATGCTCAGGGCCTAGACGAAAAGGGGAGGGGGGGGGGGTGGGCCGCACACAGGCGCGGCCGTACGGGCGCAAGGCAGCCCGAGCCCCGACGTGGGAAGCCGTGGCGCAAAGCCATGTGGATTAGCACCCAAAAGAGAACAGGAAGGGCGGGACACAGCCCAACTGTGCGCGCCACGGAACGCCGTGCCACGTGGCAGCACGACCAGGCGTGTGCCCCGTAGCAGGCCCGGGCGGAGGGCCGGACCTGGCCACGAGTCGTCGCCAAGGGCGACGCTTGTCCGCTCAGGGAGACCCGACCCCTGGGGACATCCCAGGGAAGCCGGCAGACCGGCAACAGGGAACACCCGAGGGAAAACAGGAAAGACGCAGAAGCACGCCCTGCCGGCCAGGCACGTGACGACCCGGCAAGGCATGCATGGGCCCCAAGGCGGGGCCCGCCATAGGGCCGCCCACGCCTGGCCACGTGTCGCCGCCGCCGAGAACATGCGCCCCGGGCGTAGGACCGAACCTGGCCACAATCCGTCGCCGACGGCGACACATGTCCTCGGACAAGGCAAAACCTGGCCCCCTGGGACACCCAGGGAACCCGGCGGGCCGGCGACAGGGAGCCCCGAAGGAAAGGCGGGAAGGACGCCGAGGCACGCCTAGACGACCAGACACGTAGTCGATGGCGGCGAGGGAAGGGCCCCAAGGCAGAGCACAAAGGGCGTAGGGCCCACCACGCCTGGCCACATGGCGACGCCGGCAAGGGCACGCCTGGCCGCCGACGGGGGCCCCGGGTAGGGCGCGCGCCTGGGCACGCCGCGCTGCGGGGCCCCTTGGACACGGACGGGCACGGCTGGACGGGGCCCCACATGAAAAGGAGACCGAACGCAGGCCACTAGGGACGCGGCCCGGGGCACGCCGACCCTAAGCCAGCCACGCGACCAGCACGGCACGGGGGCGCCCGGCACAGGCCCAAGGAGGGCGCCCCAGCTCTCCAGGAACTAACAGCAGAGAGCCCAAAGCACTAACTAAGGCGGCACACACGTACCGCGAGGGGATGGCGCTTGGCACACGCCGCACTGGGGAGGACCTGACTAGAATTGAACAGAAAACCTCACCTTGGGTTTAAAAGTGTAGGGCAGGAGGGCCCTGCCGGAACAGTCTGGGGTGTCGAGGGCCCCAGGATGTCCGTGAGAGAGAGGTCAGGTACCGAGGCAGCTGGCGTGTTGTCCATCTCGTGCGAAGTGGGGCGGCCGGGGAGTGGTTGCGAGGGCAGCGGCGGGGGCAGGCGGAGTGAGGCAGAGCCCCTCTGTTTCCCCGTATTTATACAGCCCCAGACTGCCCGCGCAATGCCGCGGGACGCGCTGCGCAATTGTTTCTTTCTCCTCGATCAGAAACATCCCCGCTTGCGATCAAGCAGTGACCATTTTATTATGCACCCCATACCCATCCCGTGGGCGGTGGTGTAAAGGATTACAGAGGCACATAATCGGTTCAGGAACTGAACCCTCTAGTTCGTTTAGCTAAGCAAATAACAATTTTTGACGCTAGTTACAAAATTATTAATATTATATATACATGTACACACTCTCATACATACATGTACATATATATATATACGTATACACATATACATACACATGCATACCTAATCACCTACACAAATACACACATCAATAATCTTTGTGTCACAAGTGATCAACAAGAGGCTCACAAGTCACTATACAAGGCACTTTACATCCATGGTGAGTCACACAGTTACTAGTCTTGCTGCACACCCACCCAACTGGGCGGCAGCTTTACAGTCATGTGCTGCACACCCACCCAACTGGGCGGCAGCTTTACAGTCCTGTGCTGCACACCCACCCAACTGGGCGGCCGCTTTACAGTCCTGTGCATGCATTACCTACAGTAAGCAAATTTTGGATACTTTGCTAAGATTTCGGGCAGCACATCATTATGAATGAAGTACTTACACATTTCTTGGACACTATTGATGGTGTTATCTCTAAATTCCGCGATTTTTTCACATTCCATTATATAATGATGCAAAGTATGCGAATAGTTCTGCTGACAGAGTTTACATTTAGTCAAATCTACATCAGCAGATGTTACAAACTCCCAGAGGTACTTGTAGCCGAGCCTAAGCCTAGCAGTGGTAACATCTAGAAGTCTGCTAACATTATTGGATGACCCATAGACGTGCGGTTCTTCCTGCATAATAGAATGATGATAGATGGAGTAACTGGTGTGAATTTCACTTTGCCTCAAGTCTCCGAAATTTAGTTGATGTTCCTGGGATATTGCTGCCCTCAGACTGCTCAAAGGCAGTCCAAGTTTGTAATCAATTCCCTCTTTACGAGTAAAAGTCTTGGGCAACTCATCAGTTCTCAGTGGCTATTTTTACATTATCATTTACAACTAACTTAAGTTAAATAACAACCAGTTAACAGACTGCTGTTTTCTAATTCTAGTTCAGGCACTTCCTGGGATAAAACGCGAACATTCCTTGAGGAACTGTGAGGTGCTTATCTGTTTTTCCTCGTAATGGTCCCTAAGCTTCCACAAATGTTCCTGTTTCTCTTTATTGCCCCTTGCGGCGACTGGACTTTAGCTTTTGATCAGAGACCAGTTGGTATTGCAAAGTTACCAGGGACACCTCATGGTACAGAATGGGGATTAAAATATATAAAGCCAAGTTGTCCCTCACTGCCCTTTGATTCAGACGCTGGTGCCATCCTTCTACGTCATTGTTGGTCCTCACCAGTCGTCTAAATGCACACCAGTTCCCCAATTCCCACACACTGTTGCACAGCCACGTATTTTTTTATGTAATGAGTTAATTGTGTCGTTAAGGGTGGACTGCTAGCCGACTTTTCTAATTCAGCAAACGCCTTACAATTATGTAGTGCATACGTACCACATAAGTACGTGTGTGTTACACACGTACACACACACACACACACCTTGTCAAACACAAGACGAAGCTTGAAAAAGTTTAGTGGTATGCCAATAGGCTAGTCCCAGGACTAAGAGGCATGAGTTACAAGGACAGACTGCGAGAAATGCACCTCATGACACTGGAAGACAGAAGAGTAAGGGGAGACATGATCACTACCTACAAAATTCTCAGAGCAATTGATAGGGTACATAAAGATAAACTGTTTAACACGGGTGGTAGGCGAACAAGGGGACACAGGTGGAAACTTAGTACCCAAATGAGCCACTGGGATGTTAGAAAGAACTTTTTCAGTGTCAGAGTAGTTAATAGATGGAATGCATTAGGCAATGATGTGGTGGAGGCTGACTCCATACACAGTTTCAAATGCAGATATGATAGAGCCCAGTAGGCTCAGGAATCTGTACATCAGTTGATTGCCAGTTGAGAGGTGGGACCAAAGAGCCAGAGCTCAACCCCCGCAACCACAACTAGGTGAGTATACACACAAACACACACACGTACACACACACACACACAGACACAAACATACACACACTAATGCCTCTATTCATCTTGCAATAAATAGGAACCTGAAAGTCAGGAAGCTGCTAAAGGCTGCATCTTGGGGATGTGTGAGTGTGTTAGATAAAAATATATGTTGTTTAGATATGATGGAGGAAAAGAGGCCGAGAGTCGGTACATTAGACAACCGACGCTTAGAAAGGCGGGGTCCAAGAGCTAACAGCTAAATCTTGGAAATAATAAATTAAAATATTTAATACACACACATACATATTTCACATGAATTTGGCTGAGGGCACACTGAGGGCTGATGGCCCCGTCGACGGGGGCAGGAAGTCGGCGGTTGATCAAAGGCCTCCCACATCCTTCACATACCTGAGGATTATTCCGGCTTAATTTTAAACGGAAGTAATGTCTTGGTATTTACGGCTTCAGCGGGTGGGTGGGTCCGTCGGTTTATTACACAATGAGTGAAAACAATCGCCTGTTCTCTATTTTATATTGCCGCTTGTAGAGC